>NW_028234417.1:11854699-11857199 GCF_977035675.1 Penaeus japonicus
CGACGTACCGAATAATTGAATGGGAGCGAAAGATGAAAGATTGCAATCTCTATTTCGGGATATAACCTCTCGGATAAGAGCAATTGCATTCCGGATAAGAAAAGGTGTCTAATTCCGATGAAAGGGAAGAGAAATTCATGCAAGCGTGGCGAGGGAAGGTGTAAATAGAGGCCGAATGATGTTGGAATTCAAACGAAAGACCCGAAGGGAACTGGGATTCGAGGTCCTAAATAAAAGGTTTCAGGAGTTGGAATGGGGAGTAAAGAAGGCGTGAAGGGGGAGAGATTTTTGAGGGAGGGAAAGATTGAGAGAAATAAGGAGGAATAACGGGACGGGAGACAGAAGGTGTAAAAAAAAAAAAAAAAAATGTTTTGCTGATAAAGAGGGAAGAAAAAAAGAGAAGGAATGATAGAAAAAGAGAGAGGAACCAGGCGAAGGATTGAGAGAAAGATGGAAGAGCAAAGGGAAAGATCGAAAAGAGGAAAAAGGAAAACAGATAGGACTGAGAGAAAGAGGGACCGAAAAAATGCAAGGATTGGAAGAAAAAGAGAGGGATAAAAGATAGGATTGAGGGTAAGAGGGAGGGATAAACTAAAGTATGGAGAGAAAGAGTGAGAGGAAAGGGAAGGTTGAAAGAATAATGAAGGAATATTCGGGAGTATTAAGAGAACAAAAGAGGAATTAAGGGAAGGAGCAGAAAGAGAGGGAAAAAATAGGTTGAGAAAAACACTGGAAAAAATGTAGGATTGAGAGAAAGAGAAAAGGAATAGAGAGGGAAAAACTTGAAGGAAGGGGGAGGAATAGAGGGAAAGACTAAAAGAAAAATCGAGAGGGAAAAAAAAGGAATGAGAAAAAGAGGAGGTAAAAACTAACGCTTGAGAGAGAGAGAGAGAGAGAGAGAGAGAGAGAGAGAGAGAGAGAGAGAGAGAGAGAGAGAGAGAGAGAGAGAGAGAGAGAGAGAGAGAGAGAGAGAGAGAGAGAGAGAGAGAGAGAGAGAGAGAGAGAGAGAGAGAGAGAGAGAGAGAGAGAGAGAGAACAGGATAGGAGGGAAGGAAGGGAGGGAGATGAAAGTTAGATAATAGATAAAAGGATAAACAGAAAGGGGTGAAGACAAAGAAGAAATTTACTTCATATCACGAACTGAGATCCGCCATCGATTATTTACTTTTACTTCCCGCTATCATATAAACGAAATCCTGTATGATGTCTAACCTCCAGCTGTTGTTACGTCAAACACATGCATAGTGTTATTGCCCGATGTTTACAGGTTCACTTACAGGACGTTATTTCTGGATTGTATGATCAGATGACTCCTAAATACTCAAATACGCTATCTACAGTTTACACTAATTTCTCCTTTCAAGTGGTGTGCGTGTGAGTGAAATTTGTACGTGTGTTTGCTGTTCTGCATAGGGCATTTGCCTGTTTGTTTACATTGTCAATAATGTTTACGGGTTTAAAGGATAAAGTATATCTGTAAATGAACGCATGATCGTGCACGTTGCATTAATGTTATCCCGTTTATTCTGAATGAGTCGAGGAAGGGCAGCTATTTGTGGTAGCATCGGCAATGTGCATTTATATAATCTTTATCGCCTTCATATTCAATGTCGATGAATTATTGAATTATCAATTGTTCTCTGTCTGAATCAGTTTTTATAGTAACCTGAATAATGGTTATCGATAAACGTTGCCCCCTACCCGTGCAATCTATCTGGATTAATACGTAGACTCATCTATCATTCTGAAAAGCTATACATTAATACCACGCCCCTCCCACCACTACCCTAAGCAGATCACAGAACAATTAAGATATAATGATTAATGCCGTGAAAATGTATGCATATATCCCCCTCCCTTTTTTCAATAGTTTCGCAACTAGTCATGCAGAATAAACTGAAATAAATTACCAAAGTTTGGACTACTTTCTCCCAGGCTGGAGGCATCGAGAAATTGCGTCCCGGTGGCTGTTAGGCATGTCGCATTCATCCAATAAAAAAATCCCCAGGTTTTGTGGCTTCGAATGCCACAAGCAGAGTATTTCATGTGGATGTGTGACGGACGCATGAAAGATAGGAAACGCGTGCATGAATTATCAACAATGCCTCTTGATGTGGTTACACCCGCTGGATTCGAATTGCTGCCCAATTCGAACAATGACAGCACCGAGAAAAGCACGACATTAGCCAACTGTTCATTTCAGAAATCTGGTGAATTGTATATGTCTCTTTAGTTCTCTCTCCTCTTCTTTTTTTTTTAACGATATTAACAGCTGGAGGATGTATTGGGTTTGGTTTATGATAAATCTGTAAAATGGTGCGATTACGTGACGTAGGAATATAACAAAATAAGTTTTGAATAGAGAGAGGTTGAATCTCTGCTTGCTCGCCATTATTAAATCCAACCGATTTTGGATTATTGGAAATTCTTTATAGATGAAAAAGCTTTTAGAGAGTATAAATAGACATCATACAATCTCATATATTTCCAATATCAAATA
>NW_028234417.1:11894699-11907199 GCF_977035675.1 Penaeus japonicus
GGTTGCATTATCATTATTATTGTTATAACTTTACTATTACCATTATCATAATTTTCATTTTCATTATTTCATCAACTATTATCATAATTATCATCCTCATTATAGTTATCATCAGTATTATCATTATCATTACGATCAATCTTACTGTTATCAACATTATTATCCTTTGTTATTATTTTCATAACCATCTTTATCATCATGATGAATATTGTTATCATTATTATCATTGTCATCATCTTCATCATCATTATCGTAATTATCATTATCATCATTATTACTGTCATTATCATTACCATCGCTATTAGTATTATCACACGGAATCCTACTATTACAGATATCTTTGTCCTTGAGGGGAGCATACGGGTGTGATTTTTGGCGAATATATTTTTGACAAATGACAAAAATAATTTCTTTGCTCATCACTGTAAACTATCATATAGGGAAACTTTTTCTGTGAATTTAAATGTCTGCGTGATTTCAAGCCCCTCCCGGCGTGACGTCATCCCGGGGCGGGCATGGGGAAAAAAAAATCTGGTTTAAAACATTACTTCATCTACACTTTTAATGCAATTGTCTATTGCTAAGTATCATTTAAAATTTCCTCAGAAACAAAGCAAAAATAAGCAATATCTTCAGGCATATGAGAGAAATAGTTATTTTGTTCAAAGCCATTGACTGAAATTCATAGGCAGCATTAAATATCAAAACTTTTCAAAAAATGAAAATATATCTCATCTAAAAAAGTTATAACCCAAACTTCATGAAATTCACATGATATCATACGTGAACACATACAAATAACATAAAAAAAATTCAAGGCTATAGATCTTCATAAAAAAAACACCAAAATGCTCCCTTAAAACGATAGTTGCAGTGATACTGGTAATAGTGATTTGCAATAATATGTTCGTTACTGTTATCAACATTACTATCATTTTCAGTATCTTGAAAGTCATCGATAAGTATAGATGTATTACAGGAACCTTTAAAGCTCACTTGAATCTCGAGCGCGCAAACTCTCGGCGATATTCACATGTTTTTTTCAAAAAAACTAATTCAGAGAGAAACCTCGACTTAGGAAGTACTAAGTGTTCTTATTTAGTCTGGATTAGATGAGAAATCACGCAAGCAATTTATATAAATCAACCAGCCTTTTTCTTTTCATTTTTTGTGTAGCCAAAGGGAGTATAAACGCCCCGTAAAGTTATCGTGCGTGAGGTAGGAGAATCAAGAACCCCAGCCAATGAATATGTCCAAAGCCAGACTTTCCTTGCCTCGTTCCTGGAGGCAGGCTTATTGCCTCGTCAACTTTAATATCCCGCTTGCATTTTTATCACCTAGGAATATGACAATCAACAGGGACATTTAGGCCCGAATCCCTGGAGGAAAAAACGGCGATACGGTTTCATTAAAACGATGTTTGTTCGTAAATAGGAAGATCACGGTTACCACGTAGAAATGAGAGGGATGATACGGCATGATTGCAGTTCCGGAGCGAGTTGCAATGTCTAAAACTTTTTTTTTCTCTGTAGAATAAATCAAAGAATAAGTATATTTTGCTGATATTGTTTACGTGTCATTACCTGGGAGGATCATTTATTTCCGTTCATAACTTTGTATCATTCTTTGATACTTGACTTCATTACGATGCTCGAACCATATCCCAGTATCCGTAGTTCTTACAGTGCCTCGTTATTCAACAGCGCAATTGCCTCTAAAATCTTCGCAGTGACCAAAGCTCCAGGTTGTTCCTTGCCAGACCAATGCAATAGTGGTGCAATTTATTTCCTAATACCACTCCTAAACCTGGGCTTTCCAAGAACCACCTGTGGATTATTAGAACAGGATGTTTCGGATAGTCAAGAGTGATGCTCGAGAAGTCCCTGTGGATACGCCTCTTATCCTCTTCGAAGCCGCCCTACTCCCTCTTGACCTCCCTCCTCTCCCCTCCCCCTGCTTGGAGACCACAGGAAAATGCACGACCTTGAAATCGGCAGAAGGGGCGCCCCGTCTGCAGGACAAGTGAGGGAAGACGTAGAAGCCTATTCACCTACAGCCTGCCCTCTTCGGCCTCCCCCTATTCCAGCCCCCGCCCCCGTTTGGAATTGCCCCTCCCTCAGAGGAACTCCCCCTCCCCTTCTCCCCCATATAGGAAATCTCAACTCCCACTCTACTACCCCACTTACGGATCTCCCTCACCCTCCACTCCTCTCCTCTCTCTACTCCTCTCTCCACTCCCCCTCCCCCTCCCCCCACCAACCTCAGCGAAGGAACACCCTCCTCCCCCTCCCCCTCCCCCTCCCCCCCACCAACCTCAGCGAAGGAACACCCTCCTCCCCCTCCCCCTCCCCCTCCCCCTCCCCCCCACCACCCTCAGCGAAGGAACACCCTCCTCCCCCTCCCCCTCCCCCTCCCCCCCACCAACCTCAGCGAAAGAACACCCTCCTCCCCCTCCCCCCTCCCCCCCATCAACCCCAACGAAGGAACACCCTCCTCCCCCTCCCCCCTCCCCCCCATTAACCCCAACGAAGGAACACCCTCCTCCCACTCCCCCCTCCCCCTTCCCCCTCTCGCCATTGTCCTGCCTCTGTTACGTTTTGTCGGTCGTTGGGGGTGATGGTGTAATTATCCCAGGCTTACCCGGACCGGACAGCTCGCTTGGGGGGGAGGGAGGGGGAGGATTGGAGGGGTAGGGGGGGGAAAGGCGGGAGATAAAGGGCCTGGGGGGCTAGAGGGGCAGGGAGTAAGGGGGTAGGGTAAGGTGCAAGGGGAGAGGGAGAGGGAGAGGGAGAGTGAGGAGGAATAGGGGTAGAGGGTAATTCCGACACCGAATAGGGAAACGGTAATGGGGGCAGAAGGGGGAGGGGAGGGGAGGGGGGTAGATGGGAGGGGAGGGGAATCAATACGCGAAGAGAATTTTTATTTCTATTTTTCTTTTCTTTTTCTTTTTTTTCTTTTTTTTGTCCATTGGAATTTAATAACAAGAGCAATAAAGCAACATCGATAGATAATTGAGCGGGAATGCTTTCGTTTTTCTACGCGCTTCATCATGGTGGACTTTATGCCAATCTCCGGCTTGCCTTTACTCTCTCTCTCTCCTCTCTTTCTCTATCTCTTCCTCCCCACTTTTTCTCTCATTTTCTTTCTTCCCCCCACCCTCCACTCTCTCTCTCACACACAGTCTCTTTTTCTTTCTACCCCCCCCCCTGCTCTCTCTCTCTCTGTCTTTCTCTTTTCCTCTCTCATTATTTCTCTGTCTCTCTCTTTCTCTCTCATTCTCTCCCATTCTCTCTCTCTCTTCTCTTCTCTTCTCTCTTCTCTCTTCTCTCTTCTCTTCTCCTCTCTTCTCTCTCTCCTCTCTCTCTCTCTCTCTCTCTCTCTCTCTCTCTCTCTCTCTCTCTCTCTCTCTCTCTCTCTCTCTCTCTCTCTCTCTCTCTCTCTCCTCTCTCTCTCTCTCCTCTCTCTCTCTCTCTCTCTCTCTCTCTCTCTCTCTCTCTCTCTCTCTCTCTCTCTCTCTCTCTCTCTCTCTCTCTCTCTCTCTCTCTCTCTCTCTCTCTCTCTCTCTCTCTCTCTCTCTCTCTCTCTCTAATTTCTCACTTAACGTAGTGTGGGCGGATGGGGACACGGTATAGGAGGAGACGAAAGGAAGGATGGCGGGGGGGGGGGGGTACAAGACGACAAAAGAGAGAGAGGGATGAGGGGAGGGAGGGGAGGGAAGGGGAGGTGAAAGGAGGGGGTGGAAAAGAGGGAGGAAGGAAGGAAGGGGGAAGGAAGGGAGGTAAGGAATAGTGGAGAGGAAAAAGAGAGACACGGAAGAAGGGAGGGAGGGAGGGAATAAAGAGGAAAGGAAGGAAGGGAAGATGTAGAAAGAGGCAGGGAGGAAAGATGGGAAAGATGATGGGAACGATAGAAAGGAAGGAGGGAGAAAGGAAGGAAGGAAGGGAGGATAGAGAAGGAGGTAGGGAAGGAGAAAAAAAAGGAAAGGAAGAAGAAGGGAAGAGGGAGGAAGGGAAGGAAGGAGAGAGAGAGGTTGGGAAGGAGGGTGGGAGGGAGGGAGTGAACAAGGGGAGGAGGGAGAGAATCTTATGTAAACACGAAAAGGGCGAGCATTATCGCCTGGGTTCGAGTCAAGCCCTTTTCGAATTCTCCAACTATTTGCCAGCTGAGGGGAAACAAGTAAGAAAAGGTAAGACTATGTTATCCTTCAATATTCGTTTTCTTATCCTCGTTCAATTTTCTTAAAAAAAAAGAAAAAAAAAGTGCACCCATAAAAAGAGAAAAGAAGGAAAAAAAGAAAAAAAATACGTCAGTTGTCCCATGGCGGCATGTTATGAGTGAGTTAACGTTGCCTTCACGCCGTAAGACTGAATTTGTTGCTCCTGTTTCCTTCCTCTTTTATTTTGTTTAGCGCCCAAAAAGAAAACGACAACAAACAAACAAACAAACAAACAAAAAAAAACGCGAAATAATAAGTAGCTGCAGAAAAAAAAGACAAGCAAGGAATAAAAGAAAGAAACAAAACCGAAAATAAGCACACACACACACACAAAAAAAAAAAAAAACAGCATCAACAGAAAAAAAAAAAAACACACACAATCAAGACAAACCCTCCTCTCCAAATTCACTGACACTTCGAATCCCCAAGGATCGATGAAAAACACCCCACCCCCCCTCCCCCCCTCCCAAAAGGATGACCGAAACAAGGCCAAAACTTTTCGCATCCAACTTTCCTGCATATATCCATCGCGTTTCTCAAGGAGTCGGGCGAAGGAGCCAAGGCATTGTGGCTCAGGATCTCAGGAACCCTCGCGAGTGATCCTGGAGACGTAAAAGGTCCTTCGTCTTCTTCAGGATAGGCAGGGATTTTCAGTGTCTCGAGTCCTTCGCTTTGACAAAGTGTGTGTCTGATTTGAAATACATTTTTTTTTTTTTTTTTTTTGTAGGGGTAGGGGAGTAGGGGATTGGGGTGATGGTGATGTATGGTGGTTATGGTAGTGGTGGTGAGGATGGTGGTGGTAGTGGTGGGGATGATGATAGTGACGGAGATGGTAGTGGTGATGGTAGGTAGTGGTCCTTCCTTCTGATGGTGAATGATGGTGATGGTAGTAGTGATAAGGATAGAGTGGTGGTAATGGTGGTGAGGATGAGAAATGGCAGTCGTGGTGATGATGGTTGTGGTGGCGATGATGGAAGTGGTGGTGATGGTAGGTAGTGGTCCTTCCTCTTGATGTTGAAGTATGGTGAATGATGATTGTAGTGGTGGTGCTGGTGATGGTAGGCCGAGGTCCTTCCACCTCCTTCATATCTCCTCTCCTTCCTTTCTCTTCTTCTATCCATCTCTCGTCCTCTCCTTTCTTCTCTCCTCCGCTCCCTCTCCCCTTGTCTCCCCTTCTCCTAATAATTACAATCTATAGGCCTATCAGGGAAATGCAATTACAGAAATCATTGGTGGATTATTAGCAAGGGTGTGTGCGTCTGTGTGTGTGTGTGTATGTGTTGGCGTCTCTATGTGTGTGTGTGTGTGTGTGTGTATGTGTTGGCGTCTCTATGTGTGTGTGTGTGTGTGTGTGTGTGTGTTGGCGTTTCTATGTGTGTGTATGTGTGTGTGAAGGTGTTTATATTTCCATGTTTTCTACAACTTGTAACTAAAGGGTTGTGACATTATAAATCTCGAGTATAATTAATTGCGTAATCGAGATGTCAATGGATTATTTAAGGAGGAACAGATTGATGTCATCAATCTGTAGGGTGACTATCTTTTATTTAATGATAAATAAATGGTCAGGTAATTCGATTAATAGTGCAGATTCAGATGCGGTAATTTTCGTTCGTTTGTTTGTTTGCACTTGATTTGAAATATATTGTTTGAACGAACGGGATTTTTAGCTGTTTTAGAAAAAAAAAATCCAATGCTTTCTCCTTTGGGTTCTTACCTTGTGCAATTGCAAGATGATAACCAACATTGCATATTTCTAACCCTATTTTCGGCTCAGTAATGTTGCAAAAATCACTAAAGCCCCCGAGAGAAGATTGCAGTTATCCCCAAAACACCAGGAAATCTTCCACAAGACAGTGTCAGTCTCTGAGAAAAAAGGAAGAGGAAGAAGAAGAAAGAAAGAAAGAAAATGAAAAAAAGACTAACACAGAAGAAAAAGAAAAAAATCTTCGTGTATTTTGGGTAAGTGGTTATTCTTGGTGGAAAAGAAAGAGAGAAATGAAAGTGATATGAAAAATATAATAATGGTGATAACATTAGAAATATTCATAAGCTACTAATAAACCTAACAGAAATATCATAAATGAAAATAATGATGATAATAACAATCAAAATATTGATGACAGCAGTTAGAGTATTCATGATGATAATGATAGCCATATTAATTGATAATAAGACAACAACAACAATAATGATATTAAGAATGATAATACAAAAGAAAACAACAACAGAAATAATAATAATGGAAAAATATGATTGGTACTCCGCATTCACTTACCCTTTCCTTGGCCTCCGTATCACACTCTCCCTAGCCCTCCCACTCCCTCACTCCGCACTGACCCTTTTTCCTCTCTCGCTCTCTCTCACTCCCTCTGTATTCCTTTCTCTCTTTCATTTGTTCTTGCGCTCTGTCTTCCTCTCTCTCTTTTATTCTCACTCAATAATTTTGTTCTCGTATTATTCCTCTCTTTAACTCTCACTCACTTCTGTTCATCTTGTGTTTCTCTCTCACTCAGTCTTATTTTATTTTGCTCTTTTTAATTCCTTTCTCATAATCGCTCTCTCTTACTAATCCTATATTCCTCTCTCTTTCACCCTCATTCAGTTTTACTCATCCTGTATTCCTACATTACTCAGCCTTGCTCATCCTGTTATCCTCTGTCACTCACTCTTACTCACCCTGCGTCCCTCTCTCAACCACTCTCGCTGTCTCTAACTCACTCTGTATTCCTCATTCACTCACTTTTGCTAATCATGTCTTCCTTCCTCACTGACTCTAACGAACCTTAAATTCATCTCTGACTCACTCCTGTAAATCCTGTATTGCTCTCTTACTCACCTTTACTCACCTTGTAATTCTCCCTCCCTCACTCATTCTCATATCACGTAATATAAGCGGATACTATTGTAAACATCACGATATCATTAAAATCACTTTATCTTCATTTCAAACAGCAATTATCTTTCGGATGCAGCGTGTTCTCTGAGCATCACGCCCTTTGTTGAAATTGCTTTGATCCGCTAAGTCAATGCTGCAATTCTAATTAAGTCTAATGTCTATCATGTGCAATGTCTACTGTGTCTGTCTTTTATGTTTGGTGGGTGTGTAATGTCTTTTTTATCTGATGACTAATGTTTTATGTCAATAATGAAGTTCTGTTTGTGTCCATATGCTGTTTTGAAAATCATCCTTAGCATTATTATCTTTATCATTATCACCATCGTCATCACCATTACCACTACCATCATCATTATTATCACTATCAGTATCATTATCATCATTACTATCACCATCTTTCACCCTTTCATGTGTGTTTGTGTGCGTATGTGTGCTCGTGTGTGTGCATGGGTGTGTGTATTTTCTTCTTTCTTACCTTATTCCTCTTCCTTATCTCTCCATCCCTTATACATGTAATCAAAAGCACTCAATCGCTGCTTCGTGAAATCGCTTGAGAATAAAAATTGTTTCCCAATAATGACATCTCAATATAGAACCATTCTTAAGGAGTGTTCCTATTTGTCTGTTTGTCTATTCACTAAGTTGTATGTCGCTGTTGTTGAGTAATTTTATTGTTATTGTAAATAGATTTTTTTGTTATTTTATCAAGATATTATTTATCTGTTCATTCATTAGTTCCAATGAACATTGAAGTAGAATTCACTCACTGGGTCACAGGATGAAATTGTAAAGGGTGGAAAGATGGTTTAACAGGTCCGAGCTTGGACACTGTTTGTATGTGGTAACGTGACCTAGGGTGTGAAGAACACGGCAGGAACAGCTTTCTTGGTTTATTGCTAAGCTTGAACAGTAGGACGTTGGAGTGAGGGCTGCTCCTCCTCCTCCGAGAGAAGTGTTGCTCCTCTGCTCCCCGAGAGGAGACTCTCTACCACAATGTGTGACTTGTCTCAGGAGATGTGTGAATCAAGGTGTTTTCTTGTGACATGTGACATTTGGAATGTGATGAGAGACGTGTTGCATCAATACATAGCTCTTGCAAAGGGAAAGACAAAACAACACTGTTATGTCTAGCGTGAGAGGAGTAGACAGATAGGTGAAGCAACGAGCGTACGTATATGTATGTATATATGTGTATGTGGTAGAATATATATATATATATATATATATATATATATATATATATATATATATATATATATATATATATATATATATATATATATATATATAACAATTAGAGTAACATGAAAGATACAGATTACATTGATGTTTGCATCATATAGAATTCAGTAGCAAAAGCATACATGTGCAAATTATATTCGATGGACATGATTACAATTACAGCAGACATGATATATGTAAATACAATGGTTACGGATGGAAGAAGAGAGAAAGTGTGTGTTAGAGAAGGAGAGAGAGAGAGAGAGAGAGAGAGAGAGAGAGAGAGAGAGAGAGAGAGAGAGAGAGAGAGAGAGAGAGAGAGAGAGAGAGAGAGAGAGAGAGAGAGAGAGAGAGAGAGAGAGAGAGAGAGAGAGAGAGAGAGAGAGAGAGAGAGAGAGAGAGAGAGAGAGAGAGAGAGAGAGAGAGAGAGAGAGAGAGAGAGAGAGAGAGAGAGAGAGAGAGAGAGAGAGAGAGAGAGAGAGAGAAGCGGGAAGGACTCTGGAATTAAGGCATTACCTTAAAGAATAGCGTGAGGGCAACAAGAAATAATGATTAATAACGGAAGTTTTTCTAAGTGAAAAGAAAAAGAATCCAAATGACGCAATGAAAATATATGTCTTATTATACAAAATTAATGGAAAGTTTCAGACGAAATGTATAATTCAAAGAGAAGTACCTTCGTACATACAGATGAGACTAGACATATCACCGCGTCAGTGCGAATTTAGGAGTAATAAAAGTATAGCTATTCTGTCTGAAATATTGCTAGCAACAGTCAGTTTCTAAAGTTTCAGCAGCAAATCGCGCAGCCGTATTTTGCGAACGGAAATGAACACAAAGCCTAGTATTGTCTGCATTGCATCAGAGACTACATAGTTTCCTAGTAAAAGCATTAAAAAACAAACAGTCCAGAGTAAAAGTTGGCGAAATTAAAGCTTAAAGCTTACATGACTATGGGATCCTCTACCACACACCCTGAAAGCTTAATATCACCCGAGTGAATTAGTATCACATAGCACTTTCTCGCTAGACGTTAGCGTCACTATTAACACATTCAATATTTAATGAACTTTGAAATTTAATAATCTCAAGAAAACCAGCTTTCCGAATATCAAAAGACTCGCTAGACAATTTCTAAATAGAGATGACGTTCCATCAAGCGGAGGCAAGAAAGTGCTATGTGTGTATGTCATCAAAACCTAGCCTCAGTCGCTAAAGTCGCTCGAAAGGGCCTCCAACGTCAGCGAAATGAGCAAAAGAGCACAAGAGGATAGCCTTTTCATACGGCCTCGCTTTGCACTCGCCATCCAAACGCGACGGGTCGTCAGTGCAAGATTGCATGCGAAAACTTTGCTTGCACATTTCAGCTGCTCCGTGTCATGAGGCTAGCACGGGTATGCATATCCTTTTTAGTTCATCAGAAGGAAAATGAGGAAAGTGCATTGACTCGATTCTTTGACGCTCTTGGAATGAACTGCGGAATATCCGCTTGCAAAGGCCAAGGGCAATGATGCAACAATGCTTTGCCAGTGATCTGATGTCTCACCTGTAAATGAATGTTGGAAAGCAAAAGTTGTCATTTTGAAAAGTGCAGATAGGTTTGCAATGATATTTTTTTAGTGGTTTCTTTGATGATTAGATATATAAACGTGAAACCACAAACACACACACACACGCAAGTATACGCATGAACAATATACATTGAGCTACACATAAACACAAACACACACACAGATACACACGCACAAACACACACTCAATCACACAAACGCACAGAAGTACACATAAAAACACAGATAACGCACATTATACAAATGCAAATATATGTAGATGAAAAATAATGATTTCGTAATTACCATGAAAATCCGGCCTGGTCTGTGAAGGGACGTAATCGAAAAAAGTCTAGATGATTAAAGTAACTGATCGGTTGTCATTAAGTTTAATGCATTTGCCTCGTTGTATTCACTGTTAAAAGGAATAGAACATTATCAACGTGTTAATTATCGGCGTGTTAAGATTACCAGATAATTTATAATTCGATAAAAAGATGATAATCTATACTTTGAGGAAATTCAACAATTTAAGATATATCATGTCAGACTATAAACGGTTAGAAATAATTTTGAAAGAGAATCCTGATTCTAAGTAAATTTTAGATAAATATCCACAGTATTCACTAATCATGTTATAGTCATTGCAATCCCAGTTCCATAACAGTATCAATAAGGTAACACCTTTAGCTATCGTTAACTAAAACAGATGAGTAAACTTCATGTTGAAAAAAAGGTGTAAACAGTCTACGGTTGATTATCCTCGTTTCAGTTGAGAACTCTGGCTATCAAGTCCTTAATGGGGCTTTTTGGACGAGGGGAATTTCTGCAAGAAATGATACGTGACTTTAGGTAAAATGCGTCAGGCTAAGATATATTATATATTTTCTTTCGTCAGGATTTGAAATGGGAATGCTTTGTGAGTGATATATTTTGATTTCTTATTCAATGCTTGGGCTAAATTCATCAATATATCTTACTAGGGAGTTCTGAGTTCTCTGAATTTGCTTAAGTAACTGATATTATGATATCAACATAAGCAAACCCGCAAATATAGATACATACAAGCGTACATATATGCATATACACGCAAATACATACATAGTGTACATACATATATACATTCATACATACATACATACAGACAGACAGACAGACATACATACATACATGCAAACATACATACATACGCACACACACATACACACACACACACACACACACACATACACACACACACACACACACACATATATTATAATATATATATATGTATATATATATATAAATATATATATATATATATATATATATATATATATATATATATACATATTTATATTTATATATATATGTATATGTACACACACACATACATTCACACATAAATACATATATCTTTACATACATATATAAACGTACGTGTATGCGAAGCCACCGATAACCTTATTCCCAAAGAAAGTATAAAACTACAAAGGCCTTTCCAAGTCATTAGTATACAAGTCAGCAACCCTGTAGTGGCCTTAGCGTGTTTCCATTTAAGAAAAGTGGCGAATTATTTTCTCTTTTCTCTGAGTAAGCGACAGAGTGCTTTTAATTCATTGTGTGTATGTACCTATATTTGAAAGCTTTAAAATTCTGCCTTTTAACGGGCTTTGAAATCTAACAAGTGTGATCTTTAGAACAATAAAAAAATCTACAGACTAATCAGAAAAAAATGGATTAAATTCTGTTAGAGCTTGTCACTATCTATCTGCCTGCCTTCCTGTCTGCTTACCTACTTACCTAGCTACTTACTTACTTACTTACATACATACATACATATATATATATATATATATATATATATATATATATATACGTATATATATATAATATATATATATATATATATATATATATATTATATATACATATGTATGTATATATATATATATATATATATATATGTATATATATTTATCTTTATATTTGTATATATATATGTCTTTATATTAATATATATATATATATATTTATATATATATATATATATATATATATATATACACATACATATGTATATATATATATATATATATATATATATATATATATATATATATATATATATATATATATACACACACACACACACACACACACACACACACACACACACATACATATTACCCACCCACACCACAAAAAGGAAGTGAATCCACAGCGTTAATGCTAGCAACATCTCTCTTTAAATTCATCCAAGTGAAGTCTATATTCGATTGGATCTCTACTCGTCGCTCCCTCTTCCTCTCCTCTCCTCTCTTCGCTCGCTCGCTCGCTCGCACACTCTCCTCAGCTGTGGAACGAGGGCTTGCTTTGTTTCCAGCTGGTTTTATGTGCCGGATAATCACCTAAGCATTGCAACATGGCATGGGTATAGAGCTCTTGGTTTAAGCTTTATACGAAGTTGTTCATTTATTTTCATGTTTTTTTATGTATCTATGTATTTGTTATTGTTATCACAAGGGGTATTTATCTATTTATATATACAATTTTGAGAAGGAATTGGAATGAAGTAGGCTGTGGGGTTAGATAAGAGGTGAGAGAATGACATTTTGGCAAGGGAAGTGTG
>NW_028234417.1:11927199-11929699 GCF_977035675.1 Penaeus japonicus
AATTTACATACAATATATGACTAGTTATTGATATAGTAATAGTATATATGATATATAGATAAGTAGAGATAATATATATTATTTATATTTATTATATGTATATATATATGGTAGTGTGTGTAGTATAGGATATATAACAATATATAATATATTTATAATATAATTATATAATATAGTATACTATGTATATATATATATATATATATATAGTTATATATCTTTATATATATATTATACTAGTATATATTTTAGCTATTGGATATATAAAATACATATATATTTATGAAAGTTATACAATGATAGGTATTTGTATATAGTATATAAATATATATGATATATATATATATTTATAACATCTTATGTCTATATATATAGTATATATATATATATTTATATAGATATATGTATATGATATGTGTATTATATATATATATATATATGTGTATATATATATATATATATATTTATATATGTATATATGTAGTGTGGATATATAATATATATATACTATATATTTATATATATTTATATATATATGTAAATATATAAACGTACACACACACACACACACACTCACACACACACTCACCATATTATACATTATGTAATAATATTATATTTATATTATATATATATATATAGTATATATATATATATATATGTATATATATTATATATATATGATATATAATATATATATATGAGAGTTTTTTATGTGATTAGTATAATACTTATTTATACTTATATATCGTATAAGTGTATTTTATTAGTGATATATAAAATATATATATATATATATATATATATATATATATATATACTATATATTTATAACATTTATATGATATTTATTTATATATATATATTATCGTGTAGTAGTATATATAGTATAAATATATGTATATATAGTATAAATATATGATGTATCTACCCATACTTTTTTATACGGTGTATTTTAGGATATGTATATTTAATATAGTGATTATAGATTATTTATATATATATATATATATATATTTTTGTATATGTAATTATAATTATATATATGATAACACATGAATATAGAAATATATATATATAATTTAGGTATTATGTTTATATATAATATAAAATATATATATATATATATAGTTATATAGTGATTATATATATATTTATATATATAGGTAATATTATTATTTATATATATATATATTATAGATTTATATATGCTTATATATATACAAATTAAGATAATATATATTTATATATATATATTTATATTATGTAGTTTATTATTATATATATATATTTACATTTTATAGTATATATAACAAATATATGATATATACATATTTTTAGTATATTTATTGGTATGTATATATATTTATATATTTATATATTGTATATGTGTATATATATATATTGTTTGATTATATATATAAATATATGAAATTTATAATATATATATATATAAATATATATATATTATATGATTTTTATAGTATATTTTTGTATATATGGGGCAGAGAGTGAGAAGAGAGGATTTATAGATAGAGGTTAGAAAGATATGTTGAGATGGTTGTATGCATTTTATGTGGTCTGTATATTAAGTGACTGTAGCTCATTCCTTTCGATAAATCAATTTCATTTTTTCTAAAAAGAGAGCAAATGATGTTAGGACGCATGAATGATCGCACGGGCGCTATTGCAACTGCAACTACATAAGAGAAAGGGATTCCTCAGCCACCGCAAATTAAGTTTTCAAATTGGCTTTAAGGTGCTTGCCGCCTCCCTCTATTTGATTATTCAGCTTTTCTCACGTTTTCTCTGTATACACTATCCGTTTATCTGTTCTTCCCTCCTTTTGCTTTTTCTCTTCTCTGCTTCCTCGCTCTCTCGCTAGCTCGCTCTTCTCTCTCTCTTCTCGCTCTCTCTCCTTCTGGCTCTCTCTCTCGCTCTCTCTCTATCGCTCTCTTCTCTCTGACTCTCTCTCGATGGCCCTCGCTTTTTAGCTTTTGATATCCTTTTCTCGTACGTGTGGTATTCAGCCGTGCATATGCGTGAGAGAGAGAGTAGAGAGATGAAGAAGAAAGAATTAGAGAAGGAAGAGGGAAAAGAGGAAGAAAGAAAGACAGAGAGAATAGAATGGATAAAGAGGAGATGGTAAGAGAGAGAAAGAGAAAACAGAACGAAAGAGAGAAAAGAGGAAAAAAGATATCTATGATAATTCCACCTTCTCCCACACGCTTCGAGAGAGAGAGAGAAAAAAAGAAAAAAAAACAATTATGCCAGCTGTTTAAATCTTTTCTCCGCCTTCGGTATCAATAAGTCTCTTGGAAGGACGTTGAAAGATCATCTCAACGAGGGGGGGTGGTCCATAAAAGATGCGGGAGGGGGGGGGGGGGGGTAGCAAGGCCGAGCTAAATCTTATTTTCGTGTAGTTACTATTAATCAATAATTATCATATAAGTTATCATTAGATGTGGTGAATAATTTATGATAATATATTGTTTATTAT
>NW_028234417.1:11949699-11952199 GCF_977035675.1 Penaeus japonicus
AATTTTATATCTTTAAATATAAAAATTGAAATTATATGTTGTATGTATGCTTAAAATATTCTTTTTCGCACAAATCATAAGTTTAAGTCTTTGCTTACATATTCATGCATTTCTTCTATACATAGTTTTCTGTATCAAAGAGAGTGTTATTCCAAAAAAAATCTCACAACTCACTACCATAAACATATCCATATCCACCTCATGCTTGCCTAACGAGGCACAACCTCCCCGAAACACAAAATTCAAGCGGTAGCATTACACACTCACGCGAAGATGCACAACAGAGAGACTACATATAGATAAAGAAATACACATAGAGAACGCACACGCACATAGACCAAATAAAGAAGAAAAAAATAAATAAAAACACATAGAGAACACACACGCACACAGACCACAGAAAAAGGGAAAAAAACACATAGAGAATACACACGCACACGAACCACAGAGCAAGTAAAGAAAGAAAGAAGAAGAAAAAAACACACATAGAGAACACACACGCACACAAACTACAGAGCAAGTAAAGAAGAAGAAAAAACACACATAGACATCACACACGCACACAAACTATAGAACAAGTAAAGAAAAAGAAAAAACACACATAGACACCCCACCACACAGTTACGCCCGAAAAAAAAACACCACATAGGAACACACAAACAAAAGAAAGACCAAGCCCAAAAAAACATATCCTCGAGACCACAGCTCATGCCCCGTCAAATTCCCCCACTCAAAAGCTTCAACGTTCCCTTTTTACTTTTCAATAGATTTTGGGACTAAATTGAAACTATTATTTCCACAAAGCCAAATACTTTGACTAGAGATAAAAAACAAAAATGAAACCTTTATGATTGGGACATTTTGCCATGTTAACGACCGCCCTCATCACCGTTTGATAGAAGCCGAACGATGGTTTTTTGGGGGCGAGGTTTTGGGGAAAAAAAAGGTCTTTGAAACAATAAAGATTAAGTTTTTTCCAAATTAGAAAAAAAAAAAAAAAAAAAATGTAATAAAAAGCTTATTCTGATCGAAATTTAATAAAGTATTCATTACTTTTTCAATAGAATGTGTTTTATTTGCCAATTACCTATTTTACAAAATTTTGACTTTATTTTGTCTTTCGTCAGCTATGTTGTTTTCCCAAATTTCTTCCGCCTAGAAAACTTGCTTTGTGACGTCATCCACCCCTCTGCCACACGCCCAAGCTCCGTCTGCAGAAAAACAGCAAATCAAAAGGGGAAGTCGTTGTCCCGATACAGGGTGTTTATGAGGAAAGAAACCATGCAAAAACCCCCCCAAAAAAAAAAAAAAATAATAAAAAAAAAAAAAAATATAATCGATTTTATCAGGACCTTGGTCACAAAACACTGCGAGCATTTGACACTGTGAAATGTTATTTTGTTTAGAAAAAAAGTTGAAAGAAATATTACCTTTTAGGTATCAGCGATGAAAATAAAAGTTTATACCCGGTGCAAAATTCGGTATGTATCCCTTTTAGTTAATTAAATTCATTTTTTTCAACTTATTTTACTCTTGTCGATAAAAGCAACGGAGAGAATCCCGTAGTTTTTCCACATTTTAGTGTTTCTAATAATGTAACTCAATTATTATGCGAGGAAACTTTTTATTAATAATATATTGACTTGATAAAGAAAAGAATAAGGATGACGTTAGGAAAAAAGATGGTAATAAAAAGCAAAAAACAAAATTATGCGTGATAAAGTAACAGCATTTAAAGGATAATAACATTAAAAGATATGATAATGTGTAATAAAAAAGAATAGTTTGGGGAAAAAAAATTTAAAATTAAAAATATTTGTAATGTTTTAAAAAATTTTAATAATAACAAAATTATAGGAAAAGATGAAAAAATATAATAGTAAAAGGGAAAATGATATAAAAAAAATACGTGTAATAATGAAAACATAATGATAACAATTATATAATAAATTTTACACTACAACACACATGCACCCAACTTTTTATGTTATGTATATCTTTATATAAAAATTTATATAATTTTTATATATTATATTATAAATTTTTTTTGTTGTGTGTTGTGTGATGTGTTTTGGGGTGTGTATAATGTAAAATAATTTAATTATTTTTTTTTTTAAAATATATTTTTTATATATGTATATATTGTATTTTTAAAATATATATATACAAACCACACACACAAAAAATATTTTTCTATATATTTTTTAAATATATATATATATATATTATATATTTATTTTGTTGTGTTTTCATATCTCTGATCTGTCCTAAAAGATTTTCGAATTCTAGTTTTTTTTGGGTTTTTAGTTAAAGAAAAAACGTTTTGAATTTTAAAAGCGCTAAAGCTAAGGGTTTTCCCAACTTATAAATATTTAAAATTAAATTTCCCGTTAAAGGGGTTCCTTTTTTTTTTTGGGTTGAAACGAAAAAGAAGTGACGGGGGATGATGACCAGGGGAATGACTGATGTTATTTTCCTCAAAGAACCCCCTCGCGATTCT
>NW_028234417.1:11957199-11962199 GCF_977035675.1 Penaeus japonicus
GGATGGTGTTTTTCGAGGTATTTTGTGCAAGGTATGTTGCACGAAGTGCCCTAAAAAGGGAGGGTCCAGGGAGGGCGAAGTCCTCCTTTGGCTAGGGCTTAATTCAAAACTAGGCCAAGTTAGGTAGTTAATTGGGTTAAGATTTTGCATACGAAATATGCCCCGAAGTAGGACGAGGTAGCACGAAGAACAGTAGAGGTTGAGAGGAACCCAGCGATACCACTTTTGTGGTATTTAGTAACGCGGCGTTAATCGGAAAACTTACCTTCAAAATAGGGGAAACGACGATGATAATGCATAGTTATCCATGGAACATTTTTTGTTATAGTTTCCTTTTAGGAATAACTGTCCTTGTTGATATTAAATAATGGTAAACGCATAAACTGGATATCAAAATCCTCAATAATTAATACTTACCCTTTATAGTCTAATAACTAAATATGAATATCTTTATCATTTTAACACATACAAACAAACAAACAAACACAAACATAAACACTCAAATAAAGACACGTAATAAAGAAAAGTTTCGCAAGGAAATTATACGCGCATCAAAATTACAAGAACAAAATACGGATTATGTATACTATCATCAGAAGAGCAACCTTCAATCATACAGACTTTTATTGACCGTTGGCTAGAGGAATAACAATGACACTGCTCCCTGCCTTCATTCATATAAGTCGACAACTTTCATATCAGTGGGCGCAAAAAAATGCTTACGTGTCGTATTTTTTGTCAGATAATCTCTTTAAAGTACATTTTGTATCTACCATTTACATACAGGCAAATATATAGGGTGATTCGATATGTATGTTTATGTGTAATTGAAATGTAAGTCTGAGTAAAATTTTTGTGTAGGTGTTTGAGTGTGAATACACACACAGACATACATGCATGCAAAGACACGCACACACATCACGCACAGACACCAGACACACACTCACACACACGCACGCACACACACACACACGCACGCACACACACATATAGAGAGAGATAGAGATAGAGAGAGAGATGAGGATAGTGTGTGTGTGTGAAAGTAAGAGAGAGAGAGATGGAGAGGGAGAGAGATACAGAGAGAAGGAGATAGATGGATAGATAGAGAGAGAGAGAGAGGAACAGAGAGAACAAGAGATATAGATTATAAGATTAAATTCCTACTCCTCATAAGTGACATGAGAACCTGTTGTTTGTAACCTTTGATATCGAGACACTCAGCCCCCAGAAAGACCCACCATGACCCGCGGTCGGAGGCAGAGAGACTGGCACTCGAGTTCTCTGCTAGAACAAGTAGCGCCGGTCTACCAGCAGAGTTGAGGGCATGCCAAGAGGAACTGCTTCCAGGCAGGCATGCCCTCATCAGAGAAAAGGCGGTCGAGCCTGATGATGCCGATGCCATGTTCTCTCTGAGGGAACTAAGGTGGACATATAAGACCAGTTCGCGGTCAGCCCCGGGTTGTGATGGGATCTCCTACCCGATCATTTCCCGCCTAGGACTTGAAGGTGAGCTTGCACTCTTGCATCTCATCAACAAGTCCTGGGAGACTTCCTCACTACCACAGTGCTGGAAGAGGGCTGACATAGTTCCCATCCCTAAACCAAAGGTGCCGGGTCGGTACC
This sequence comes from Penaeus japonicus, assembly GCF_977035675.1. Classification (NCBI taxonomy): domain Eukaryota; kingdom Metazoa; phylum Arthropoda; class Malacostraca; order Decapoda; family Penaeidae; genus Penaeus; species Penaeus japonicus. Next base: position 11,958,823 of record NW_028234417.1, read on the forward strand.
GCCCCATCTCTCTACTCAGCTGCCTGGGAAAGACGGCAGAGAGAATGGTACTGAACCGGCTCCAATGGAAGCTGGGACCTCCACATGAACACCTACATGGGTTCACAAGGGGTAAGAGCACTGCTCACAATATAGCCACCTTACTGAGCACTGTCAGCAACACCAGATCTGTCATTGTTTTCCTGGACCTGGAGAAGGCCTTTGAACTGGCGAGCCCACTCGCCATTCAAGAGGTCCTGATCCGCAAAGGAATCAAGGGCAGACTGCTTGCCTGGATTGGTGACTATTTTCGGGACAGAACTGGCAGAGTGAAGTTCCAAGGTCACCTTTCCAGGCATTTACCCCTGGAGAATGGCACTCCACAAGGGGGGGTCCTCAGCCCGGCTCTGTTTAACACCCTCATGTTAAGCATCCTCGACATTCCACTCCCAGTGGGGTGCAAGATCATCTCATATGCAGATGATCTGGCAATTATCTCCGTTGGGAGGCAGAATGAGAACTTAATCAGAAAGACCCAGCGTTAGCTGGATCTAATGTCTGAGGAATGCCGCAGAGTCGGACTTAAGATCTCAGCAGCCAAATCGAAGGCAATGGCGCTGAAATAGGATGTCTGAGACCAAAGGCTGCGAGTCTAAGGGTTAGAGTTAGAGTGGGTTCACGTCTTCCAATACATGGGTGTATGGGTTGACAGTAACCTTACTTTCCGCTTGGAGGTTCAATACCTCCTAGAACGGACCAAGGTAAGACTCTCTGTCATGAGAGCTCTGTCAGGGCGGCGCTTAGGGGCTGGGCACCGAGTACTAAGATCCTTCTTTGTGCACGCTGTCCGTCCCATCGTGGACTACGCCTCCGTCGCCCTGATTACGGTCAAGCCTGGACTAAGGAAAAGGCTTGACGTCATGCAAAACGATGCCGCCAGGATCATTCTGGGTGCTCCTATATGGGCTAAGGTTGCCAACCTCCTCTTAGAGGCCAACCTTTTCCCTCTGGACATCCGGATCGATAAGATGGCGGCTCACTTTCTTGCCAAAGTCCTACAGTCCCCGCCGGACTCGCAGCTAAGACAAAAAGTGCAACGTCGGCTGGCACAGAACCATGAACTCTTTGCCAACAACTCCTGGCTGTCTCATACAGCCAGGATGTTGATATGCTTTGAGCTCAAGGAGACACTGTTGGTTAAGGGCATGGACCTCCTCCACCCAGACTATGCCACAGCCCCGCCGTGGGCAAGATCATTGATAAAGTATTCTGTCATGAACCTGGCAAGGAGAAAGATTCAGTACTCTCCGTCTCTTTTGAAGGCTGAGGCGGAGAGGAACATTGCAGAAATCACTCCACCAGGTAGTAAAACCTACTTCACGGATGGTTCTGTAGACCCCATTTCCTACACTGCAGGCGCCGGCTTTGCAGCAAGGGACATAGCGCAAGCTATGCGGGTGTCCGACAATGCCTCCTCGCTCCAAGCAGAGGCTGTCGCTATTATGGGAGCCCTAGCCCATGCAGCCCAGACGGACGGGCATGTTGTCATACATACAGACTCTAGGGCCGCCATTGACAGCCTGCAGCAAAGCACGCCCCTTGATAACGTTTACCTTCTGACCACGATTCTTACCATTGCTCAGAGAATCCTGGATCAGGGTAGACGCATTATCATCAACTGGATTCCAAGCCATGTTGGTATTAAAGGGAACGATGTAGCTGACAGGCTAGCGGAGGAAGGCAGGAAAAAACCCTTGAGTAATCTTGTGTTACATCCTTGCCGAGAACTGCTAAGGCGTAAATTGATGGCTGCAGGGCAGGTCGGTGCCCTGCAGCGCCACAGAGAGGAAGCGAGAACCTCCCGCTCGGCCAGCTGGTACTCAGACGCCACAGGCTATGAGTCGCTGATACTCTCTAATAAAATACTAAAGCGAGCCGAAGTCAGTCTTCACAGACTGAGATTAGGCTACCCTTGTGCGTGGCAAATCATACCCACCATTGGGCATAATGAGCGACGCTGCAGACATTGTGGCGCGCCGGACGCCAAGATAGAGCACTACCTGATGGAATGCGAGCACACTCGCTTCCTCAGGCAGGGCCCAGAGACGACAGCCGCTGGGTTGGTAAGGCGGCTTTGCCTATTGCTTTCCCCCTGGCAACTGGAGCGCCTTCAGGCAATCCAACCGCCACGGTAAGCATTCAGTGATGATGATCAGTGCATATAGCCCGGGCGAAGGGAAGTCTTCGCAAATCTCTCTGAACTGAACTGAATATCGAGACAGTTCAAGATAATTTTGAGATAAAAGTCAATAAAATGGGGTTACCATAGTTACCTCTCATTTCCTCTACATGACCTTCAAACCATGAGTCACGTGATCCTTCCCCGCCCCCTCTTCCCCGGTCACCTCTGACAGCCAGCGCGCGATAATTCATTACAACTGATAACCTTTGTCAACATAGCACCTGTAGGGAGCCATCACAGCCAGGTGCCTATCCTCATTTCTGTATCAATTTATTGTCAGTATTAAGAGCTTGTTGTTAGTTCTTATAAGCTGGCGATAGAGAAACCAAGACCGAGGTAAAGAAAGCTACGACGATTAAAAAAAAAAAAAAAAAAAAACGCTGAATGGAGTGTTTCGTTATCTTTATTCCCGTGTAGCAGCTCTATCACTTAGGACAAAATTGCACAAGGTGAGGAAGAACAAGCGTCCGTCAGTGCAGAAACAGATGTTAAAGAGTGTGGAGGTGTTCTTCGTCGTGCTGGTAGAAAGATCGGGAAATTAGAGATGTAATATAAACGATAATCCGAAGGAAACATCTGTGATAATTTTAGCTCGATTCACAATGGAAATTAATCACAGACAGATGAGTGGAAGTGGCGTGTGGGGTGTGCTTAGACAATCTACTTGTCTAACGTCTGTACGCGGCGCTACGTCAAGAATCCATCAATTAAGCACACTAAACGTAACCAAATATGAAAGGAACGGTACACCAAGAGGCCAGCGCAGTGACGAATCTCAGGGTGTGGCCCCTCGTCCAAATTAACCTCGCCTGTAGTTCCCGCTGGTGATGCGAGTGTCAAGCCGAAGACGTCGCTCACTCCAGTCGTCGAACACGAAGATAATGAATCCGCTAAACACCTCCGTCCTCAGGTAGGAAAAAACGCTCGGTCCGAAACCAAAGAAATATGCAATCAAGTCTCAGAGAAAAAGATCAAAAGCAAAGGCAACCAACGTAAACTCCAAAAAGGGAAGCAAAAGCGCACCGTCAGGCCGTAGACGAGGCGTTGTGCTGAATTTACACACCGCCGGGTTGCAAGTCCTCAGATACTCGACCCACTCCTGCGTCGGTCCCAGCAGGAGAAGGATGATCGTGAGACCCCTGGGACTTCTCGTCTA
>NW_028234417.1:11974699-11977199 GCF_977035675.1 Penaeus japonicus
CAACGATGTTTAAGATAACATCCACAAAGACATCATCGGTTACCCTCAGTCCAAGTAAGACCTCTCTCTCTAGTGCATAGTCAACTCACGTGTACACGACTTCGAGGCAGCGTGGTCGTAGAAAATTCTCTTGGGAATGGCTTCCGAACACCGGTCACACCTTCTGTACTGGGTGGAGGCTACGCACTCCCCTGCGGACGTTCCGATGAATTTAATTTTGTGATTATTATTGTTATAATAATAATGACAATCATATTAAACATTCATCATTCTTATCTGTAGTAGTATTAGTCTTATTAAAGGGTTGTATATGAATGTGTAAAGGAATACTTGTAAATCCGTATTTTCGTGGAGTAAGGCTACTTGCAAAAATGGGTAATACTTCCTTACAAACGCGTATCGTCATATGCAAAACAATATTACCCAAGAAAAGGATTGTCTATCCATTTATATATGAAAATGGGTAATAATCTGTAGTATCATATACGGGCAAAACTGTCTATGAAAATTTGTTTTTTAATACAAAACAAGATTTATTCATAACCTATCAGGATATAACGAGTTTTTATACCTAAATAGGACATCAGCCCTACTTCTAGTAATAATATCATTATACTTATAACGAAGATAGAATATGTCTAAATCATAGAATCATCTAATAAAAAGAGATAAAAAAAACAGGGTTATCCTGACTTCAAAAAATAAAAGGAAATGAAAAAAAACTACATTTCTACTCAACAACTCACCAAGGAGATGCTGCGTGAGAGATGCCACCTCGACGACCTGCCGGCAGTAGTGGCACCGCGTGAGCATTGGACAGGCTCGCCAGTAGTGCACATCGAGGCCATTGTCACTAAAGGACTCATCGTAGGCGCCACAGAAGATGCAGGTCCTGGTGACAGTCGAACGGATTAGGTCAATGTCCGATGTTTGACATTTACCAGACATGTCTTTTTGTAGTGGGACCGGTATTTTCTGACCTTCATTTCTTAGTGAATCGTGTGTTTCTTTATGTCACGTGTTTCTTTATGTCACTTTGATTGTAAGGACCTAACAAAGAGGGATTTTCGAATCTGTAATCCGATCTCTCGATGTTTTTTTTTCTTTGCGTGTGTAACCTGTCAGACGATATCTCTATACATCCGAAAAATATTACAAACATATCCCTGTTAGGCATTAGTTTTCTATTGTTGTTTTTTTCTTAAATCTTTTACTTCCTCTTGTTTTAATCTTATAGAAATGATCCAAAAAAAAAAACATGAAAGCTTGTTGTTAATCATGCTTATGTAAATAATAATCACACAAATATGCATTATCAAGATATTATGATACAGACTATCCCCTCCGTCCAGTATCTGAATAGGTCCCCATGCAGACAATTGTGTTTAACATTTGACAGTGCATTACATTGCAAATTTAAAAGTTAAAAAAGTCTAAGCGCCTCAAGCTCGAGGTGGTGGGTTATGAGGGCGCCCTAGTCATATTCTGCTTAGGGCTCTATAAAGGCAGAGCCGGGTCTGCATCCATGGCTCATGAAACTGTCGCATACAAAAGTTACATATTATAGTACCCGCCGGGTGGCTAGTGCGCCAGCGATCAATAGCAACAGGTCCCTTTCATCCACTCCCGCCATCCTCAGGGGTGGGGGTGGGGTGTGGTGGAAGGGGGGTGCCGGGGTGCTGGTCCATGGCATGACTCATACAACAGAGTCAAAGACAGACAGACAGACAGAGAGAGAGGAAGGAGGGGGGAGATAGATAGATAGATAGATAGACAAATAGAGAGAGAGAGAGAGAGTGTTTGTGTGCTAGCGTTTTTAAGTGTAAGAAAAATGCAGAAGCACATGTACTGAAATATTTTGACTCTCATTTGAATAAAAGAAAAATCACGCGCCACGTGATGCTAGACCGACGAAAGGCCACAAGAGCTCTGCATCCCCACCTATCCCTCCCTCCCTTTCTTCCCTTCGTCCTTCTTTCTTCTCCTTCTATCCATATACCGCCCTCTCCACCTACTTGTCCTCGGAGTCTCCAGGCGAAAGGTCGTCCTCCATGACTCTCAAGTCTGACCTCGAGCGGTTGAGTCTCGAGAGGGCCCTCCCGCGAACCTCAGCCTCGTCAGGAGTGATGCTGATCTGCGGCACCGGCGGGTAACCGGTGCTGCCCACGCTGCTGGCGCTGCTGCCGGTGCTGACCCCGCTGCTGCTGCTGGGCGTGCTGAAGGGGGAGGGAGAGGTAGGGGTGGGGGAGAGGTGGGGATGGGTGGGGGGAAAGGGGTGGAGTTGGGTAATCGAGATGATAAAGGAGGGGAGGTGGGGGAATGGGGTAGGGGAGGTGGCAGTAAAGGGTTGGATTAGGGATGAGGGGAGGGGTGGGGAGGGGGAGAGGCAAAGAGGTGGGCGGGGCAGATTAGAAGGGAGAGACAGCCGGGTAAGGGGGAAGGGGAGCGTGGGGTGAGGGAATTAAGAGGTGGAGGTGGAGGCGGAGGGGAGAGTGGACCA
>NW_028234417.1:11982199-11984699 GCF_977035675.1 Penaeus japonicus
GTGGGAGGACGAGAAGCGAGTCTGACTGGCAACACATGACTCACAATAAACAAACGTGCGTGATTCGGGAGAATGGGGGGGGGGGGAGCGGTATCCTTCTCTTTCCTCCCTCCCTTCCATTCTTCTTCCATTTTCTTATTTTTTCTTTCTTCTTGTTATTATAATTCCTCCTCTCTGTTCTTCTTCTTCTTCTTCTTCGTCCTCCTCTTCTTCTTCGTCCTCTTCCTCTTCTTTCTCTTTATTCCTCGTCCTATCCTTCCTCTTCCTCTTCCTCCTCCTTTTCCCACTCACATCCTTCCCCCTCCATTTTCTTCTTCCAATCCTTCCATCTCCTCTCCTTCTTCTTCTTCCTCGTTTCCTTCGTTTTCCTCCTTCTCCACCTCTCTCTATTCTTATTCCTTCTCATTACCTTACATTCTTAACTGAACTATATAAACAACAAAGGTGAGCGCGAATAGGAGTCAGCCACACACGCCCGCAGTGACCATGAATAATCTCGTTCCATTGAGGCAGCCGTGCACACATACATACATACGCACAGGCACATCCATACACACACGCATACGCACATCTCTTGTGCTGTGAAAATATTCAGTTTCATTTAAATCCCTTTTATTCATATATATATATATAAGTGTATATATATATATATATATATATATATATATATATATATATATATATATATATATATATATATATATATATATATATATATATATATATATATATATATACAAACAGAACAAAACTCACTAATATCCTCATACAGATAAGAATGAGTACATGCAATGGTATGGCCATAAACAGGCGTCACATCACCAGTGTCACAATGTTGCAAAGAACTAAGATATTGAGCAATATTGCGAGCTAGATATGCAAGGCATTTTTGTAGACGTACTCACAACATCAACCAGATCCGTCTGTGTACAAATGGAATAAGAATCAACCTTTTATTAATTAATAGCACCATAGCACAGACACTCCCATGTGTGTGTGTTCATCTCACTGGTTGTATAACCAGCAAAGACTATGTATGAATATAAGAGAAAAAGGAAAATAGATTGAAAGACTAGAGAGAGAGAAGCTGAAGAAGAAAAAAAAATGTACACTTATTAATCCTAAACTGTTTCGAAATGTATGGTTCATAGTTCATAGTCAAAGCTAATGTTATTTGATAGTGCGTGGCTGACCAGCGTCGATACGTACGCCTTGTTATTTGCTCATGTCACTTATTGTGAGGATGTTGAATGTCCAAACAGAATCACACGAACTAATCCCGACGAGAATCAATCTCTCAAATCCCGATGTCCCGATGGCACGTATTTTCTTAATCAAAGAGCATAATCAGAAGAAAAAAAAATGATCACAAGGCTGTTTAACAATGATCAAAATAAACGACCTATGAAACACAAGGCTGCATCGTCACTCGCCCCCTTCAGCACCACCTTCAGCAAACAACACGGCGATGCAAGAGACGCACGCCCGCGCCGACGACCTCTTACCTGGTGTGGTTGGGCGTGGAGCTGGAGGAGGCGCCCGCGGAGGCTCCTGGGTGCGGGGGGCCGTGAGACTGAGACGGCGACGGGCGGACGCGGGCGGAGGAGGCAGCGGCGGCGGCCTCGCGCTGGAGAAACAGAGCGGCGGTGAATAAGGGTCGTCGGGACAGGGAGGGGGCAGGGGGTGGGGGTAGGGGTGGGGGCTGCAGCGTCGTGGGTGGACGGTAGGATTAGGGCTCAGCGTGTGGTGGTGGTGGGGCCGGGGGGGAGGGAGTATGGTTATCGTAGGATAAGGAAGGATTGAGAAGGAAGGAAGGAAGGAAGGAAGGGGGCAGATAGGGACGGATACAGAAAAAGGGTGAGAGTCAGTGAGAGAGAGTATTATGAATGTGAGAAAGAAGAAAGAAAGAAGAGAGAGAGAGAGAGAGAGAGAGAGAAGTCAGGCAGACTTATAGTCGTGTAGTCATCAAAAACGAAATAAAAGCATCGAGGCCAATATCCGGGGGAAGAGTAGGAAGAAAAAGAATGATATAGAAGAAATAGAAGTTCCCAGAGCACATGCTACCCCCCTCCCTCCCCCCTGCCCCTTAGGGAAGAAGACAGAGGAGAGCAGACGGGCGTGAAGAGAGCCACGAGCGAGATAGGATAGACTGTAGGGCGCCAGGAGGAATAAAGAGATCTAGAGGATCTGATGAAGAGAGAAAGCCAATGCACGTATATGGAGGAAACTTCGTCGTTTCTTTTTTATTATATCTATGTCAGTATAAGTAAGTACGTGATAAATAGATTGAGAGAAAAAAAAATATGTGATTTTCAAAATCATAAAAAGATAAGACACGATAAATAGCAGGTTAACAAATGGGAAACATCAGACACTGTGTGAATGCATATTAGAGACCACTGCACACTAATCAGCCAGTAAATCATAACGACACAGATAACAGTAAATGACTGCAAAAAAAAAAGACAACAATAAAAAAAAGCAACAGCAGACAGGCAGC
>NW_028234417.1:12038470-12040970 GCF_977035675.1 Penaeus japonicus
TTCGGCAGAGGTTTATCTCTCTTCAGGAATTTTATTATCATTAATACTCTAATTATCATTATAGTTATCATTATCATTATTATCCCTATCATTATTATTATCATCATCATCCTTATGATCATTATAATCTTATTTATTATTATTATTATTATTATTATCATCATTATCATCATTACCATTATTACTATTACTACTACTGCCATCATTTTATTAGTGTTATTATATCATTATTATCATTATGATATTATCATCATTATCATCATTATCATTATCATCATTATCATCATTATTACTATCATTCCTATTACTATTCTTATTATTAATAACATCATTAGGATTTCTGGAATGATCATCACTACTATTCCTGTTGATACAATTATTGCTTTCATCGTCAGTACTGATTTGTTTTTTATCATTATCATTATCATGAATTTCAATACAATGTTTTATACCATTCTAATTATTATCTCTATCAATATCATCGCCGTTATTGTCATTATTATCATGAAACTGCTATCATTGCAATCATAATTATCAAAGTTAATGACAATATTGATATTGTTCTTATTATTATCATTATTATCATTATCATTACAACTATTAACATCATCAAATAATCATAATTTTCATCATTATTATCAGTACCATCACCCTCATTATCACTATTGTTTTTATCATTATCATTTTTGCTTTTATTACTATATTGATATCATTACCATCATTATCATCATTATTATTACTACTACATAAATACCGTTTTTATTGTTCATCATTATCACCATTTTAATGTGATTTCAAAATATCTACCAGTAATGCTGCTGCTGTCTTTAAGGTTTTTAATTCCTGTTATCATTACCCTCACTATCATTATCATCAACATCACTGGTAGTAATATCAGTTTATAGAAAGAATAATAACAATAATAATATTTCCTCTATAATTATCAGTAATTTTATGATAACTATTATTATTACCATTATTATCACTAACGTTACTATTATTATCATTATTATTACTGCTGTTGTTATCATGTCGGTATCCTATTGTTGTTGTTATTATCATTAACATTATTATTGTTGTTGTCATGATCATTAACATTATCATTATTATGAGCATTATTATCATTATCATTATGAGAATCATTATTATCATCATTATCATCATGTTTATTATTATTGATAGAATACTTTTATCATTATTGGTATTTCTACTATTACTATTATCATTATTATCATCATCGTCACTACTATTCTATCATCTTTATAATTATTCATATTATCATCATTAATGTTATTTTCTTCCTTATCATCATTATTTGCATTACTATTGTTTTCACTTTCTTTTGTATTATTGTTATCATCAATATTGCCATTTTCATTATCATTATTATCATCATCATTATTATTGATGTTATTTTTGTAAATCATTATTACTATCATCATTATCTTCATTAGCATTGTTATAATTGTTATTATCCTCATCATTATCATAATCATCATCGTTAGTATCACTATTCTCCTCGACATCATCATCATCATCATTATCATTATCATTATCCATATAATTACTATTAGTAGTAGTAGTTGTGGTAGTAGTATCATTATCATTATCTTTTGATAATCATTAATATAATTATCATCATTACAATTATTATTATTATCGTCATTACTATCATTTTTATTGTCATCATCAAAATTATTGGTTTCATTATGATCAATGTTGTCATTGTCAATACTATCATTATTGATAATACAATCATTTTCATCCTAATCATTACCGTTATCATCTACATATGACGTAGATGATAAAAAACGGTAATAACAGTGATAACATATTTTCCTAATTTCCATTATTATTCTAATTATCATGATTACTATTATAATCACTATTGCTATCATTATTATGGTCGTCATCATTATCATCATTACCATTATTATTATCATTATTAGTTTCATTATCATTATTATCATTATCACTATCCTTATCATCAGCTTCTTTATTGCTGTCATTGTCATTTATCATCATTATCATCATCATTAATATCATCCGAATTACTATTATTATTATCATCCTCATTATTCCCATTATCATTATCATTAATGATCCTGCAGTTTTTTCATTGTCATTAGCAATACTATCATATGATTATTATTATCGTTATTAGCCTTACTATTAACATAATGATTATCATTATCGTTATCATCATTATTGTAATTATTACTATGACCTCATCATAACTAATTATATTTAGCGTTATTATTATCATTATCATTGTAAACATTTTTTATGGAGACCCTCTATGACCTCACTTTAGTGATGACAAACAAGCAAAACAAGAGGAAAGAGAATCAGAAGAAGAGGGTGATGAAGACGAAGAAGAAGTAGAAGGAGGAGGAGGAGGAATGCAAAATATTGCAAGATCTCCTTTGACCCAGGACCCATAACCCCTCATCCTCAACCCGTGACCTTTGACCTCACCTCTCATAGCAGCCATCCTCCT
>NW_028234417.1:12077146-12079646 GCF_977035675.1 Penaeus japonicus
CCTTTCTCTGTCGCTCTCCAATTTCCTTTCCCTTATCAGTCGTAATATCTTGATTCCGTTATGATTGCCTCTATTTAATTCCTTCGGTGTTGTTTATAAATTGTCAAATAGTGAGGAGACACGTGGAAAATTAATAAAAAATGCAATATCATACGGAATTGTTTCTTGTCTAACTGGTATCCAAAATTGACCCTTACAGGAGTACAGCATACAGATCTATTTCCGAGAACAGTGGAAGGATCATCGGCTAACCTTTAACAACATGGGAGGTGAGTGTTTCCATTAATTGCCCATGTAAAGAGGGACGGTGCTTGTGTCTTTGTGTGTGTGCATGTCTTTGTGTGTGTGTGTGTGTGTGTGTGTGTGTGTGTGTGTGTGCGAGTGTGTGTGTGTGTGTGTGTATGTGTGTTCCCTGTACCATCAGAATTCTAAAAACGTGATATCAAAACTCCTGTGACACATTACGTTTCTCATTCTCTCCTATTTTCAACGAACACATGTGTATGTTTGTCTGTCTGCGTGTGTCTGCATACGAAGCCAACAAAACCAGTCTACAATAAAGCCCAAACCCAACAGTAAGGGTTCAAGACAGTCATAGCCATAGCACAGAATCTTACACGTTGTGCTATAAACTAAAGATAACCTTGTGGTACACTAGGTCACTGCAGGTTATGTTGACTGCTATAAACCACAACATCTGCCTTTCCTGACGAGCTGTCTTACAGGACGCATCAAGTACCTGACGCTGACGGAGGCTGACATGGTGTGGATGCCTGACTTGTTCTTCAAGAACGAGAAGGAGGGTCACTTCCACAAGATCATTCTGCCTAATTTCTACATTCGAATCTATCCCGATGGCGGCGTCTTGTACAGCATCCGGTAAGTGACTATTCGTTTAATTTTTATTCATTTCTCTACTCATTTATTTCTCTATTTATCTATTTATTTGGGGACTGTTGGTTTTAGGTTTGGGGGGGATGAGGGAGGTGGAGTTAATGGGTGAAGGTATGATGTGCTTATCATGTCTCTTTTCTACTTTTTTTTTTTTTTTCTTTTGGCACTGGTTATCTGTCCTATGAAGCATAGGACAGATAACTCTGCCTCTTGTTCCATTTATCTATCTCTATCTCTCTATCTATATATCTATCTAATTATCTTCCTCGCTGTCAGCCTATTTGTCTCTCTTTCTCTCTCTCTCGCTCTCTCTCTCTCTCTCTCTCTCTCTCTCTCTCTCTCTCTCTCTCTCTCTCTCTCTCTCTCTCTCTCTCTCTCTCTCTCTCTCTCTCTCTCTCTCTCTCTCTCTCTCTCTCTCTCTCTTTCTCGTTTCTCTTCCCTTCCTTCCCACGTCCATCCTCCATTTCCTATTCTGACATGAGTACACTCGTTGTTGCTGGAATTCCTAGCCAGGCAATCAAGGTAAAAAAAAATGATAAGGTAAAGAATTGTTTGGAATCCCCATTAAAAGTCGGATTGGAAACGATGTATTCAATACGCTCCCTCTTGAACTCTCGTTGGAGGGAAGTGTACATATACATTCTCTCTTGTTTGATAAGTGTACGGCGACGGGGGTTATATTTACATACTTTTTTCCAGTATTGTTCTTCATATTTTTGTTTCGAATATTGCAGGTACTGTTACTGATGATGGTATCTTTGTATGTGTCTGTGTGCGTTAGAATCAAAATGATTGTGTACTGCTGCTTTATGGTGTTTTGATTAATTCTTCAATGAAATATCATATACTAATATATCTTTGTTTGTTTGTTTGTTTTTAGCTATCCAAAGAGACACTGCGAATCTCAACAGTGCAACAAATCTCATTATTCTGCACCCCCTCTATATTGATGTTTACTTTTTTATCCCCAGAATCTCGCTAACGTTATCTTGTCCGATGAACCTGAAGCTGTTTCCACTCGACCGACAGCAGTGCCAGCTCCTCATGGCTTCTTGTGAGTAGATTTTTTTTTCTTTCATAACCACTCAAAGAGATTCAGATAGTAATGATGACTATTGATGATGATGGTTATGAAGATGGACAGGGTGATAATGATGTTGCAACTGTTGATATTTTAATGATAAGAACATATATGAAAATGATAACGATAGGAGTAATTATGATAATGATAATAATGATATGAACAATTATGACGATGATAATCTTGATAATGATAATGATGAAATGATATAAAAAGTAATAATAATGATAATGATGATAACTAGAACAATAATGGCGATAGTCATACCAATAAGTATAATAACAACAACAATAATGATGATAAGAGAGACGAAAGGGAGAGCCATCCACAAAGTACCCCAAGAGGCGCTTCATTACCTTCTAGAAACTTCGTCCAGTCAAGCATGCAAGTGAAGGGAACTCATTCCTTTTGCCTCAGTTTAGAAGCACACGCTTGAGTGCTTGCATAACCAATTGGAGTAATTTTTTGAAAGAGCCAGCGATCGGAAAGAGCATCTTCGTAGTTGAGCAGTTGGGGGAAGAATTT
>NW_028234417.1:12092146-12094646 GCF_977035675.1 Penaeus japonicus
GTGTGCTTTCACCTGCCCGCATCACCACCACCAAGCAGGTGTCGCTAGCTGCCTCTCACGGCTTCTACAACGCCCCTCTCCCCCTCCCCGTCTTCCCCCCCCCCCCCCCCTTCTGTCTCCTCCCAGTGTGGTCGTGGTCGCACCTGTAGACAAATACGCTTTTGAAATTTTCCTGCTTCACAAGTTTACATTTTTTTAACATTCAGTTATACATCGTGTCTGCATCAGCATAGTTTTTTTTTTCAGAATTTTTGCCAGGCTTATCATTTTCTGCGCACGGATGCGGGGGCGGACCAGTTCTTGTCCGAACACATTAGTTTACATTGGCGTAGGACATTCAACAGACTAAAGCTACTTAAAAAAAATCACACCAATACAAGAAAAGATCATGACGAAATAAGCAATGTCATTCGCCGAGACCTTGATCCTGTGTTTAGTGTCGATCTGTGCTGTATGTAGCCTCTATTCAGTTCTCCGCTCGTGTGACCTTCCACGATCCTGTATGATAAATGTCTGCGTGTTTTCGTGACGAAACACACACAACACATACACATATGTGTCTTGTAGATCCCAAGCGTCAATCAAGAACTGTTCTGTGTAGGGGATGCTCACATCTTACATTGTATGGCTGTATGTGATCATAGCGAAAGAGTCCCCTTTGTTATACCTTCTCCCCTGTGTGTCCTGCTTGAGTGTCTTCGGTCTGATCAGCCCTCAGCGGGTCTAAACTGCAATCGTGGTCCCTGTGAATCATGGCGCTCCTTTGGCCCTTGTTTGTGTCATACGTTAGTACGGCTATTGTCAGTCCTTCGTGTTAGGCTTCCCCCACCCCCTCTGGGCCACGTATGTGGGTGAGGCTCCAGAGTGTTTATTATACTAGCTCTTGGTACTCCTGTATGTCCCACTAATTACATGTTCCATATGTGTATGACCACGCAGACATCGCTATACTAATGGATACATATAGATCTGCATACAAGCACACGGACACTGATCATTTGAAACACTTAAGAAACACGTGACACATAATATCTATAGATCCCCTTTATGTGTTATTGTTACATCCACAACTCCCACACCAAATATCAAGTCAACACATCAACATAAATGGAGAGAGGAAGAGCATCACAGCTTCCTCTCGCGACGCCAACACCACACACTCGAACGCCCCCGGGAATGCAGCATCCCGTAGCAACAGGCGTTGTGAGGGAGTTATCCCACCGTTCCTCCTGCTCTGCTTCTTTTACTTCCTCTCCTCTTTCTCTTCGTTGTGTCTCTCCGTCGCTGGGCGTTCATCCCTCGTCTCGCTGCTTTTTATCAATATTCGCTAAGGAAGAATTGTCCCCGCCTCGTTCTTCCTTCCCCCTCCCTCCCCCTCCCCCGTCCCGAGCTTTTGCATGAGTGCATGTTTGCCCCGACGATTTCCACGGCCTTCTCTCCTCCCAATGAGTCCGTCAGCAACATCTACGGAACTCACCAGTCTCGTCAGCAATGCTCAGAGATACAAGTTAGTTTGCAATATTTTTCATTATCCGTCATTTTTTATATTATTCCATCCGTTTGGTTAAAAAGATAAAAATGCTAACCACTCTAAGATCTGATTATATGTCATTCTAACCACCGCTTCTAAATTGTATATTTTTTGTAAGGGATTTGATGATAAATAAGAAAGTATTTGATTGGAATGAATGAGAGTTTATTTTTTTTGTTATAGTCTTTTATTGTTAGTATTCATTATGTTGAGTGATATTATATTTATATAGTGAGTTGCTCATGTGTGGAGTAGAATTTTGCTGATGTGAATTTGATAAAAAAAGAGGACATTTGCGTTGCTACTTAATTTTCCTTTGAACTCCAGACAGCCTATCACTCACAGTAGTCCACCGAACACTTCCCTGTCCCCTCCTCCCCCCCGCCTCTGGCACCCTGCGACGCCCACTCACCTCCCGTTCCGCCCCCCGCAGGCCATCGACGTGTGGACGGGCGTGTGCCTCACCTTTGTGTTCGGCGCGCTGCTGGAGTTCGCCCTCGTGAACTACGCCTCGAGGTCCGACAAGCACCGCGAGAAGCTGAAGGAGAAGCTGAAGGAGCAGAAGAAGCAGTGGGAGGTGGAGCACGCGGCTGCCCTGGAGGCTGTCATGGCGGAACAGGCTGAGGACGGACACTCGGCTTTCGCCATGGTCAGTAGCCGGCTCGCTCGGGGCTCATGAGAGGGCTTAAGGGTGCCGGAACACTTGGGAATCTATGGACTGAGGGACTGATTATATGTTTTTTTTTTTTTTTTTTTTTTTTTTTTTTTTTCTTTTTTTTTCTTTTTTTTTTTTTTTTTTTTTGTCTTCGTTTTGCATATCAGTGTGTTTTCATTACCAAGGTGATTTGGACTCCGAGCTACTTTGAGGTGTGGGAACTCTGTTACTGTTATTATCATTACCTTTTTATATTATTCCTGTTTCATCTCATCTGCCTCCCCCCCTCCCCCTCCGTCACGCCATGGCTACAC
>NW_028234417.1:12107146-12109646 GCF_977035675.1 Penaeus japonicus
TTACAATATGGATTCCCGACACAGTATCAACACTATGTCTTAGCTCGGGAACGGTAGTTAAGTTCACCTCTTGTTAATACATCTTTCACGGGGTTGTAAAAAAAAAATTGTAGCGTAAAAAAGGCTGTATTGATATTGCTTGTTTTTCTCCTCTTTACACTTTAGACTTTTACAACCCTCCAGATCTGTACTCTGTAGCTGTGAGGGGTGTTTTCCTACACTCCAAGCATTTTCTAGTATTCTGTTTTATTTTCTCTCCCGACCTACAACCTACCATTCCCATCTTCCTTCATAGGATGAGGATATAACACGATGTATATTATATATCCTCTGTTTAGCGTGATCGGTTCTGTCTTCCTTGACATAAAGTTCAACCCCTATCAACCCCTCCCCCTCCCTCCCTCCCCCCAAACATGGATAACATAAGACATCCGAAAATGATATGACTAAATTAAGGAATTGTTCTCGTTTTTCATCAAGTTGTTGCTCTGTTAGACTGCCGTTTCACTTTATACTCATTGTTGCACTTGCTGTTGTCTTACATTTTATGAACACACCAGTTCTCATTACAGCAGTCTTCGATTCACGTTAAATTTTATAATTGAGGTTTTGTCTCCATTACTGATAAACTATTATTCACGTGTTAATTATTCACGTCTCATCTTTTAATGCTCACCCACAAAAGAATACAAAGGTTATACCTCATTCTCAAAGAATATAATCCTAATTCTCACCTTCAAGGTTAGGAAATGTTGGAACACCACTTTCTTGACACACCCATAATATCCTCACAGCCCAGTCGTTTCCCCTCATTCATGAACCCCATTTTCCAGCTGAACATCCCTTCCCTAATTCCAGTTCATGATCTCAAAAAAAAAAATGCTCACGTCCCAAAACGAGAGGTAAACAATACTCATGGTAATCTTCCATGTCTCTTTCATGTAGCGAGTCGATATAGGTGTATAAAGTTCTCCAAGATATTGATATAAATACACAAACACACATGCATATATATACATAGTGACGTCCATGAGTACTTCATACCCTATTACAAGTAGGTTATCGTAGTGTCGAACACGAGTTACTCAGACGCCTGGTCATGGGCGGTAGTCAGCTGTTTCTCCCTTAGCACAACTTCGTAGACTGGAACATCCCAGAATCTTCCACCACTCCTTAGACGTTCATCTGTTAGCCCAGATAATGTATATTTTCAAGCGCTGCATTTTATTAAAGAAGAAGAAAAAAAAAACAATGAATAAATGATGGTAATTATAACTATAATGATACTAATAATAATGACATATATGTATAAATTCGACTTGTTTACCTTACACTTTCTTTCACTTAACGAAAGAATCATAGGATGGTACGCGGGTGTCCTTTATGCTTAGATTAGTTGATGACCCGCTTCGCACGGCGGGTTTTCCCCTCACACAAGTGCAGTCCACGTAGTCAGTTCTTTAGACTTAATCCCCTTTTTGAGACGTTAAATGCAGAGGTAAACACACACATGCTGCCACATGCCACTCGATCAAGCCCTCTCGTCTTATTCTTCTTGTAATTCTTCTTTTTATACTTTTTTTTCAGTGTGTTTCTATATTCATTTTTGTTTTGTTTGTCTGCTTAGACCAGCATCGCATAATGTTTTTTTTGTTTTTTTTATTATTCTTTTTGAACAATGCTGCCTCTCAGTTACTCTTTTCTTATGATTTACGAAGTTTATTTTCCTATATATATTGTTCTTATTTATCATTCGTTTTACCTTGTCTTTTATCTTCATTTACTGTTCTATTGCTGCATAAAGCATTCATTTTCCAAGGTCTCCATCTCTCCCAAGACTTGCAATGAACTGGGCTTAAGTAGTTGGGACAAGCCTTTCATCTTGTTTATTGGTAAATTGCAAAGTTGATAACTAGCTTTTCTAACGGCTCTATTCTCTTCTTCTTTTACTCCGGTTATCATCATTTCCCCTTTCTCTCATTCTCAAACCTCAAATCAAAAGAGATGCTTTTATGATATGAATTAGATTTATTGTCATTTCGTTGAAGGTTAAAAATATACATAGATATATAGAAACATAAAAACACCAGATTTGACACAGAATTCTAACTGTCAATAAGAGTATAAAAACAAAATATAAATCATTGACAATTATTTGTAAAGAAAAAAGGATATAATTTTTCCCCCTTTAGTAAAACAAATAAATTTTCCTACGTACTTTTTCTATTAGAATGATCCAGTGTTTTTTGACAGAAAGAAAAAAATCATTTTTTCCTAACATACAATGTGCACACGACTACACACCTACACAAAAGTAGACAGAAACCTACACGCAAACATACATTCATCCCAATTCACACTAACTATAATCTCTGCAAACGTCTGCTTATGTCACTGCATTGTTATAATCTGCAAGTTTAGATACTTTAGAATAAGTGACTGGCGGAGATTTCTATCCGTCGCATAGAAATCAATAGACGAGTTCCAGTCTGACTCACTT
>NW_028234417.1:12142146-12144646 GCF_977035675.1 Penaeus japonicus
TGTGTGTGTTTCCTTCCTCCAAATGGATATTGGATTTCCGGTTGTTGTGAGGATGCTGTGTGCGTGAAGAAAGAGAGAGATAGAGTGTGTGTGTGTGTGTGTGTGTGTGTGTGTGTGTGTGTGTGTGTGTGTGTGAAGAAAGAGAGAGATAGAGTGTGTGTGTCTGTGTGTGTGTGTGTGTGTGTGTGTGTGTGTGAAGAAAGAGAGAGATAGAGTGTGTGTGTGTGTTTGTGTGTGTGTGTGTGTGTGTGTAAACGTCCATGTTTGACTATGAGTGTGTATACGTTTATTGACAAAAGTCTGCGAGATTTGATTTGTTTTGGTAAAGTTTCAAAAAATATATACTCCAATCTCATATGGCGCGTTTTGCACGGACCCAAAGTCAGTGAAATTTAGTGATATTTATTGCGTGCGTGTGTGTGGTTGTATGTGTGTGTGCTTGCGCGCGGGTACACGTGTGTTTGTGTGTGTTTTTTTTTTTTTTTTTTTTTTTGTGTGTGTGTGTTTTTTTTTTTTTTTGTGTGTGTGTGTGTGTGCATATGTGTGTGTGCTTGTTGAGAGTGTTTGAGAATGAAGCTCTCAAGAATAACACCAATTTATGGGAATTCCAAAGTCAGTAAAATATTGACCATAAGAACAAAAGAAAAAAAAAACAGCAAGAACACACTCCTCCCGAACAGGAGAACCACGCAACGAAAGTAAACCAAAGGATTAGAGATGATAACAACACGTAGCAAGTAGCAAGGACGTGTCAACACCTCACAGCCTCCTCCTTTAAGAAAATCGCTCCATCCCGTCAACTAAGATTTGTTATCCGGAGCCGAGAATCAATATCTGTTTCGTGAAGGATGAGGTTGTCTGTTAAGCGGAGGGGGGGGGGGGCGTGGAGTAGGAGGGATATGCTGGCAGGAGGAGGGAGGGAAGGAAGGAAAGAGGGGGAGTAGGAGACAGAGGAGGTGGGGAGAAAGGAGGTGGAGGAGGGAGGGGAGGAAGGAGGTGGAGGAGGAGGGAGGGGGTAAATGAAGGAGGTGGAGGAGGAGGGAGAGAGGGAGGGGACGAAGGAGGAAGAGGAGGGAAGGAGAGAAGGTCGGAGGTGGAGGAGGAGAAAGTGGAGGAAGGAGATGGAGGAGGAGGGAGGGAAGGAAGGAGGTGGAGGAGATAGGAGGGAGTAAAGGAAGGAGGTTGAGGGAGAGAGGGAAGGGACGAAGGAGGAAGAGGAGGGAAGACGAGAGGGTCGGAGGTGGAGGTGGAGGAGAAGGGAGGGAGTAAAGAAAGGAGGTGGAGGAGTAGGGAGAGAGGGAAGGGACGAAGGAGGAAGAGGAGGAAAGACGAGAAGGTCGGAGGTGGAGGAGGAGGGAGGGAGTAAAGGAAGGAGGTGGAGGAGGAGTGAGAGAGGGAAGAAACGAAGGAGGAAGAAGAGGGAATGAGAGAAGGCTGGAGAAGGAGGAAGAGGGAGTGAAGGAAGGAGATGGAGGAGGAGGGAAGGAGTAAAGGAAGAAGGTGGAGGAGGTGGGAAGGAGGAAAGGGACGAAGTTGGAGGAAAAGGGAAGGAAGGACAAAGAGGAGCTGGAAAAGAAGGAGGAATGAGAAGGAAAATAAAGTAGGATAAAAGAGGGAAGGAGGTGGGACGGGAGAAGTTGGGAGATGAATTAGAAGGGATTGGATGCAGCAGATGGAAGAGGTAGAATGGGAGGATAGAGGGAGGAGCAGAAGAGGAGGGTGATGGAGGAGGTGGAAGAAAGAAGAAGGGAGGGGAGGGGAGGGGAGGGGAGGGGGAGAAAGGGAGGAACAGGAGGGAGGGCCGGGAAATGTAGAGGAGAAGGGGGAATGTGAGGCGGAAGAATGGTGGGGGGGAAGGGGGCGGAGTTAAGGGAGGGTGAGAGAGGAAGGGGTATGAGGAGGGGAGGAGGGGAAAGGGATCGTTGTTAAGGGAGGGGAAAGGGGATGAAATATAGCTATCGTTGGTCTCTCTGACGCGATTGCTGCATTTACCTTAAGGAAGGCGGGGAATAATGTGAGTGAAAGAGGGAGGGAAATAAGGATGAAAGGATGAGGGTGAAAGAGGGAGATGTGAGAAAATGACGATGAGGGTGAAAAAGAGGAGGAGGACGAGAGTGAAAGAGGGAGATGTGATGATGTGATGGGGGTGAGGAGGAGGTGAAAAGATAAGGGAGAAAAGGTAGTGACATAATGGGAGTGAAAGAAAGAGAGAAAAAATGATAACATGACGAGAATGAAAGGAGAATATAATGTGATGAAATGACGAAAGAGAAAGAGGGAGAAAAACTTACGAAATAACAAGTGTGAAAAAGGGAGAAGAAGAGACGAAACGATGAGAATGAGGAGTGAATAGGACAGATAGAACAAGTGACAAGTTGCCAAACCCTCACAGGAATTCCCTGCGTTATGAAATATAAACTGAACACTGATGAGAGAAAGTGAAACCCTGCCGTAAATCCCGGGATATGTTTGACTAATTTGAAAACTTTTCCTTTTCATC
>NW_028234417.1:12157146-12159646 GCF_977035675.1 Penaeus japonicus
GAGAAGTGTGCATGGTGTGCTGCAAACCATGCTACCCGCTCCTGCCCTTATAGCACTCCTTCGAAATCCACTGAAGGGGCTGTTTCTGCCTCTGCATCGGAATCCTCACCCATGTCTGCACCAGACACCTCACAGTGGAAGTGCCCTCGTTGTAACATGCCAGGAGTAAATGTCTGGCATGGATGTGCTAAGCAATCCCACAAAGCCCCACCTCAGGAGTCGCCATCGCCGCCACCACCACCACCACCATCACCACCGGCATTATCACCTTCATATCCTTCTCCTATGGATTCTGCTGAAATCAAAGCCCTTCGTCAAGCTCTTGCTTCTATGGAATCTCGCTGTACTGCTCTCACAGCACGCTTTGATGCTATAGATGCCCGCATTGACAGCTTGGTAAGCCAGCAAGCCACCACTTCAAACACTATTGCAGCCTTAGTCGAATCACACAAAGTTGTCATTACATCTGTCACGGCACTCACTGAAAAGCTTGATATTGTTGCCTCCCGCTTTGAAAAGCTAAGTGATCCAGCACCATCCACAACCTCCCAACCCTGCACCATGCCTGGCAGCGCCCCCACTCCTACTACGCGATCTTCTGCCTTCCGTAAAACTAAGGGTAAACCTCACTAGTTTCATGCCACTGCATATTATCTCTTGGAATGCGTTTGGAATCAGACACTACTCTAAGCTCACTGCACTTAGGACATATGTCTATCGCCATCACCCACAGGTCATATTTATTCAAGAAGCTTTTGTTGGTGGTGCTCGGCTGGGGGAAACAGCTCCCTTACTATCAGGCTATGTCTCATATGTACACCATGCCAGGAATGGCCTTGTTACTTATGTTCATTGTTCCATGCCACACAAGCTCCTCCGTTGCTCTACGCATGCTGATATGACCTTTCAACTTTTTGAGGTCACTGTGGGATATGGCAAACTCATACTCTGCAATGTGTACTCTGCCCCTGGTGTGATTAACCTCCAAGCTCTTCCGACTCCTAGAGATTGTGGAATGATCTACATGGGGGATTTTAATGCCCGGCATCCTTCTCTTGGTGACACTTCTCCCATTCCTAACCGCAGTGGCCTGCCTTTGCTCAACTACATACGGCGCTACCATCTCACCCGCTGGAATACTGGTGGAGCCACACATACCCGTGGGGGTACCCTGGACCACATCCTAACATCTGGCCTTGTGGCATCCCGCGTTAGTTGCCATTCAGTACCTTCTCTCTTCTCCGACCATATCGCTCTCAGCCTACAGTACTCTCTACCAACTAGTCCTAGGCTTCCTCACCACCGCACCAGGATTTCCATCCCTCCCAAGTACTGTCCTACATACATCTCGTACATCTCCAGGCTTCTTCCCACTTTTGACCTCCTTTCCCCTGACAACTTGTACATTTCCCTGGTAAAAGCCACCACTGACTTTTACTGCAGTTATGTTATCAAGCCTCACATTCAACATCGCCCTGTGGCCCATACCTGGACGTTAGACCATCGCATTGTTCAAGCAGAAAGAATGGCATTTGATGCTGGTCTTGCCTTTCAGAGGCAACCCACACCAGATCATCTGTATCAGTACCAACAGCGAGGGATGATCTTATTGCCCTTCAGAAGTCCGTCTACACAGAGTCATGGGAGAAATATACAGACAGCATCAATCATCAGACTAGCATTCAGACCATGTGGCATCTAATAAACAGGACCGTGAAGAAAAAAACCACCTATGCCCTCCACCATAGTCCACAGGAATACGCTCAGGATCTCATCATTACTTGGTCAGCTCAATCACAAACTTGCAATCTGCCTGCACACATTCAAGAAGCTCTCTCCTCTCAACGTAACATTCGCAACCTTCGTCTGATGAATGCATTATTGAAACTGGATGAGCAGGATGACATTCCTCTAACAGAGGATGAACTGCGACGTGCTCTTGCTGGGACTAAGACTACTGCACCTGGGGATGATGGCCTTACATATCAAGTGCTTCACCTCATTCAGAAAGTTCCTGGTAACCCTCTTCTACACCTCTTCAATCTTTGTTTTCGTCAGGGATATGTGCCCTCTGCCTGGACTTCCAGCACAATTGTCCCAATACCAAAACCTGGAACCGATAAATTTAGGCCCATCTCCCTCACTTCCTGCTTTAGTAAGGTGCTTGAACGCATCCTTCTTGCCCGACTAATGCATCGCCTACAGGATAAACTCTCTCCCAGTCTGTATGGTTTCCTTCCACAACGAAGCACGCACCATTGTCTTGTAGAACTCTATACCCGCCTTTCCTCCACTAGCGTAGTTGCCTTCCTTGACCTCAAAAGTGCCTTTGATATAGCCAACAGAGAAATTATTCTTGACCAGCTGGTGGACTTTGGTATTCAAGGAAATCTTCTGAGGTGGATACGGGGTTTTCTCAGTAATAGGGCCTCATGTGTCATGTTTAGGGGATTCTGTAGCTCCTATGAACTGTTTGAGCTTGGTACTCCACAGGGAGGCG
>NW_028234417.1:12182146-12187146 GCF_977035675.1 Penaeus japonicus
TCTGTCTCTCTGTCTCTCTCTCTCTCCGTCTCTCTGTCTCTCTGTCTTTGTGTCTGTCTCTGCCTCTACCTCTCTCTCTCTCTCTCTCTCTCTCTCTCTCTCTCTCTCTCTCTCTCTCTCTCTCTCTCTCTCTCTCTCTCTCTCTCTCTCTCTCTCTCTCTCTCTCTCTCTCGTTCTCTCCCTCTGTCTCTCTTTCTCTCTATCTCTGTCTCTGCCTCTGCCTCTGCCTCTCTCTCTCTCTCTCTCTCTCTCTCTCTCTCTCTCTCTTGAAAACTGGATGGGCTGAATGGTACATAATTTAACCATTATGAAATATGAAATATGAGGAGGAAATGTTCATATCAAATATGTAACAGGTTAGGCAAGAGTAATGTACATGAAAGAGAGAGAACGAGAGAGAAAGAGAGCGTGAGACCGTAGAAAGAGAGGGAGAGAGATAAGAGAGATCCAGGGACCCTCAGGCTGTTGCCAGAAGTTTGCAAACACACCGTAATTACACCCAAAAGTTTATTCTAAGTAGGCACTGATAAATACCTACTTACAAGAGAACTTTCCAATACTATCTTCCACTGGTAAACTTCGCCGCTTTCGTTTGCTATCAACAACCCTAGAGAGCCCTTTAAAAGAACAAGTGTTGTGTAGGTTAGTTGCTTCTTGTAACTTACTACTTAAGCAGCATGGTACGTTAAGGACTGTTTTAAAGGGTTAGGAAACAAGTGTATAAGAGAGGGGAGAGAAAGACAGATAGAGGGGTAGGGAGGGAATGAGAGACAGATATACTGGCAGACAAACATACTGGCAGAAATGCAGACAGACAGACACACACACACATGCAAACAGACAAACAGACAGGCAGACAAACGGACAGGCAGACAGATAGATGAAGAATAGTAGTATAATACATCTACAATGGGAGACTGGCATAAAGAGTATTAATTACAAGAATCTAATCTGTACTATAAGTATATTATCATTGCCTATGTAATCATCCGTTGTTTGTTTAACAGGCAGAATTCAGAATGGCAAACCGACAAACATTTTAAGGAAATTCAATAGGTAAAAGTTCTCTCAATATTCCCATATAAAGAATGGAATTAAGGGGGTACTGCAAATATAAAGAGTATATTTGTGTGTGTGTGTGTGTGTGTGTGTGTGTGTGTCGTTAAAAATACCAAACAAAGGAAGACATGAGACGGCAATTCCCTCCAAGTATTCCCCGCCCAAGTGGGAGTAAAACAGACAAAAAAGAAAAAAAGAAAAAAAAATATAAAAGAAAAAAAAAGAAAAAAGAAAGAAAGAAAAAAATATATATATAAAACCCCTCCTCAAAAAAAAAATAATAATAAAAAAAAATAAAAAAGGGAAACAGAGATGAGATGGATTCGTTACACGAGAAAGAAGAAGAAAAAAAACATACGCACAACCCTGAAACTCCAATACGTCCCACAGCAAGAAAATAAAAAGCAAATGCTCACAGGCGAACGAGTCGACCCTCCTTGGCTCTGAGTGGGAGAGAGAGACTGCGAGAAAGAGAGATTGAGAGAAAGAGGGGGGATAGGAGGGGGAAGGAGGCTGGTAAGGAGGGAGGGGGGATGAGGGAGAGGGAAGGGTGGATAGGGGCGAAGGGAGGGAGGGGGAGGAGGGACCAAGGAAGGGAGAGGGGAGGTGGGTAGGGATCGAAGGAGGGAAAGGAGGGAGAGGGAGGCGGATAGGGAGGGAGGGAGGGGGAGGAGGGACCAAGGGGGGGAGATGGGAGAGAAATAGGTAGGTAGGATCTGAGGGAGGGGGAGGAGGGAGAGGGAGGCGGTAGGGAGGGAGGGAGGGGAAGGAGGTAGAAAGTGGTGAGTAGGGACCAAGGGAGGGGGTTTGGGTGGAAGGAGGAAGAGAGAGACTGAGAGAGAGTGGTAGTTGGGTAAGGAGGGAGGGAAGGAGTTGATGTGGGTGGGAGCTAGGGAAGGAAGGAGGGATGTAGGGAGGGAGATTGGGTGGGAGAGAGAGAAAGAGGGGGAGGGAGAGGGAGGTGGGTAGGGAGGGAGGAAAGGGGGTTTGGTAGGTGGGGGTGAGGGAGAGGAGAGGGAGTTGGAAGAGGGAAATGAAAGGAAGGGACGGAGAGAGGAAGAGAGAGATTGAGAGTAGGAAGGAAGGATTGAGGTGGGAGAGAAAGGCTGAGAGCGGGGCGTGTAAAGGGGGATAGGGAGATGGGAGGAAGGGAGGGAGGGAAAGACTGAGAGTGGGGAAGCAGGAGTGAGAGAGGGAGGGAGGGAGAAAGAAAGAATGAGAGGGAGGGAGGGAGAAAGAAAGAATGAGAGGGAGGAAGGAAGGGAGGAAGAGAGGGAAGGTGGAAGGAAGAGACGGAGGAAGGGAGGGAGGGAGAAAGGGAGAGAGGAAAGGATGGGAAGAGAGATGAAAGGGAAGGAGGGAGAAGGACAGAAAGATGGAGAGAAGGGGGTAAGAAAAAAATGAAGGAAGGGAAACAAACATGAAAACAAAGAGAGATAGAGAAGGCAGAGACCAGTGCCCCCAAAAAGGAAATATAAAGAATAAAAAGCCAACCGCAACCGCCCTTCCCCCCCCCCCCCCCCGAAAAAAAAAAATCTTTCATTTGCCGGTAAAGAAAGATGTGTAAGTTACATGTAATGTTTGTTCTGTCTCCTCTGTTTTTGTTTCAATATTGGATTTGTAGGAGAAAGAAATATGACTTTTTTCATTTTATTTTTCCTGTTGCTAACGATAATGATGGTAATTTTAATTAATATGATGAAGATCTATCAATCCATAAATCAATTGTTATCTTAATGATAATGATGATGATGATGATTGTGATAATGATAATAAGGATAGTAATAATGATAATGACGATGATGATGATGTTGACAATAGAAATGAAAATGATGATTAGAATGAAAATAGTAATGATGATAATTATGATGATGATATTAATGATGAAAATACTACTACTACTACTACTACTACTAATGATAATAATAATAATAATAATAATAATAATAATAATAATAATAATAATAATAAAGATAATAGTAATGATAACAGAAATAGTAGTAGCTGTAGTAATAATAGTAAATATAATGATAATAATGAGGATAAAAATAACAACAATGATGATACTGATGATATTAATAACAATAATGATAATGATAGTAATGATTATAAAATGATAACGATAATAATAGTGATAACAATGACGATGATAACAACAAGAGCAATGACGATCGTAAAAGAATAAAATAAAATGAAATAGAAAACGTTAAAAAATCACAAACTGTACTTGAGATATAAGGGATTCAAAAGTAATTACAATGCAGTTGCAGTCTGAACTCTGCTCTGGCAGTTTAGCTTTGCAATGTGACGGGAATTGGTCGATCATCAATTCACCATGAGAGGATCTTGCAGGATATTGCAGGCTCTTGCGGGATTTTGCCGAAGTCGGCTAGCAAGTAGGCGACTACAAGGGTGAAGGGCTTAGAAAAAGTGAAGAAAAAGGAGATAGTAAGAGAGAGGGAGTGAGGGAGGGAAGGAGAGACAGAGAGAGAGGGGGGGAGGGATGGGGGGAGGAAGAAACAGAGAGAGAGAGGGAGTGGGGGGGGAGAGACAGAGAGAGAGAGAGAGGGGGGAGGGAGTTGGAGGGGGACAGGAGGTGGAGAGAGAGGGGGAAGGGGGGAGAGACAGAGAGAGTGAGAGAAGGAGGAAGGCAGAGATGAAGAGAGAGAGGGAGAGATGATAGAGAGAGAGAGAGAGAGAGAGAGAGAGAGAGGGAGGGAGGGAGGGAGAGAGGCAGACAGACAGACGCACGGACGGATAGACAGGTAGATAGGGTGAGTTAGAGAGAGAGGATAGAGAAAGAAAGAGAGAGAAAAATAAAGAAAGAGAGAGAAAGAAAAAACGAGAGAGAGAAAAAAAAGAAAGAGAGGGGGGGATGACAAAAAAAATAGAAAGGGAGAAGGACTTCAAGCACAAGGATATCTTCAGAGAGTGAAAGAGAAAGAAAAAAAAGCAGGAAAAAATATTGGAAGAGACCCCATGGAAAGCTCGCCATTGCCTGAGTGTATTTGGGTGGAATGACGATGAAAAGAAGACGAGGAGATAAGGAGAAGAGGACGAGATAAGGAGAGGAAAGTGAAATGATAAGGAGAAGAGGACGAGATAAAGAGAAGAAGGTGAGGAGGAGATACGGAGAAGAGGACGAGATAAGGAGAGGAAAGTGAAATGATAAGGAGAAGAGGACGAGATAAAGAGAGGAAGGTGAGGAGGAGATACGGAGAAGAGGACGAGATAAGGAGAGGAAAGTGAAATGATAAGTTGAAGAGGACGAGATATGGAGAGGAAGGCGAGGAGGAGATACGGAGAAGAGGACGAGATAATGAGAGGAAAATGAGGAGATAGATAGAAAAGGACGAGATATGGAGAGGAAGGCGAGGACATAAGGAGAAGAGGACGAGTTAAAGAGAGGAAAGTGAGGAGATAAGAAGAGGACGAGATAGGAAGAGGAAGGCGAGGAGATAAGTAGAAGATATGAGATATGGAGAGGAAAGCGAAGAGATAAGGAGAAGAGGACGAGATAATGAGAGGAAAGTGAGGAGATAAAAAGAAAAGGACGAGATATGGAGAGGAAAGCGAAGAGATAAGGAGAAGAGGACGAGATAAAGAGAGGAAAGTGAGGAGATAAAGAGAAGAGGACGAGATA
Organism: Penaeus japonicus; assembly: GCF_977035675.1. Lineage (NCBI taxonomy): Eukaryota > Metazoa > Arthropoda > Malacostraca > Decapoda > Penaeidae > Penaeus > Penaeus japonicus. The sequence goes on from NW_028234417.1 coordinate 12,186,849, forward strand.
AAAAGTGGTAGACGAGGAGATGAAGAGAAGAGGAGGATATAAGAAGAAGAAGACTAGGAGATAAAGAGAAGAGGACGAGATAAAGAGAAGAAGACGAGGGGATGAAGAGAAGAGATCGAGATAAGGAGAGGAAGACGACAAGGTGAGGAGATAAGAAAAAAAAGAGAAAACAATAGACAAAAAGACATAATCAAAAAAGAAAAAGGAAAAACGAAAGGCTTAAAGAAAATAAAAAAAAACAGAATCCAAAAAGAATATCAGGACCTCGAGTGAGTGCCGGCCGTCCCGAGGCTCAAAG
>NW_028234417.1:12247146-12252146 GCF_977035675.1 Penaeus japonicus
TTCTGCTGAGAACTGGGAAACTGTTAAGATGCGAGATGCACCTCATGCAATACTGGAGTCAGACAAGTGTGTCGTCGTTGTGCCTTCATCAGCAGCTCGAGAACTCACGAATCCTGATGACCTGATGGCACGCTACGATGAAGTTCTCGCCATGGAGAGTTACGCAGCAGGTTTTGATGAGACAGAAATTCCTCCACGCGGAAAATATTGGCTGGTGGATGATCTTCAGATTGGTGCTGGAAGTGCCCATTCTGGGTTTCCAGTTATGTTCACCCGTGGTTATTATAATCTAGCTAATCTCGACATCCCTTATGACTGGGTAGTTTGGCATGAAGTTGGTCACAATCACCAGCAAGGTCCTTTCTGGAGTAAAGCATATGGAAGTGAGTCAACTGTTAACCTGTTTTCCCTGTACATTCAGGAACAGCTGTTTAATGCTGATAGGTTGGAAGACATGAATTCCTACGTCACCGCTGCTGACAAGGTTGACGGTGGAATGACCTTCGATGAGGGAGACGTATGGGATAAGCTGGTGTTCCTGATGGAGATCAAACACGCTTTCCCAGAGGGATGGGAGATGTTCCGCCAGCTCTACCGAACGACTCGAGATCTTTCCGATGACGAGGCAAATTACATCACCAAAGACCATCAGCACCAGATCGACCATGCATACAAGAATCTCAGCAAAAGTGTAGGTTACGACCTAGTTCTGACTTATGACCGATGGGGCCTCCCGCTCAGCGAGGAGGCGAAGGAGGAGATTCAGCAACTAGGACTCGAGAAGGCTCCGGGGGACCTCTCTCACAGACCTCCTTACAGCAGGAAATAAGGCCATTGTTATCCCTGGTCATTAGAAACTATTTAAAGACCATTTCAGTCATAGTTATGATCCTTAAAAATGTGCACGATTTCCCGCACATTACAGTATGTGTGTGTGTGCGTGTGTGTGTGTGTGTGTGTGTGCGCGCGCGCGCGCCGTCAGATTAAAGAATTGTAAGATGAAATTAACTCGCAAAACACATCATAATTAGTAACATCGAATATTGTTCACGATATATGCTGTACCTCACTAGTTTCACACGTAATATACAAAGAGGTCAAAGAGAAAAAGGGCAGATAAAGAATGAACAAGACGTGAATGATTGTCACGCATAGTTGTCATATCGCCATTCCTCAATAAGAACGAGTTTGTGAATAAATTTGTATCCTTGATCAGCGCCACAGCCTGGTCCTTCTACCACGTTGTTCCATTAAAAAAAAAGAAACAATAGTATCGAAGTATGATTTGAAAATAAGATCATGAAATATGTCGACTTTCATTTTATTCAACCTATTTTCAAGTATGAATCAAAATTCCTGCGAAAATTAAAATGATATCTCTCACGGCAAACATGGCTATTAGTTCCTGCTACACCGGATAGTTTGAGAAGCACTTTTCTTGTCTACGTTGCGAACACTAATGGCGAAATAAATATATATGATATATAGGTTTCGAATGATAACATTATCTGATTACCTTTCAGTATTAGTAATGAGCTGGGCAAGTGTTACACGGCGCTCATAATTATTATCTTAGCATCCGTCAATGATGATAGTATCAGGAAATCATATATTTCATGATGTCTATACTTATCTGTGATTATGAGCGAAAATTACTATCGACAACATTACAGGCATGGATAATTATAATCTATTATGTATATAGAAGATGTTGATGTGTGGGTGTGTGTGTGTGTGTGTGTGTGTGTGTGTGTGTTCCACATCTTTATGTACACAGTCTGAAGTATCTTGGAGTCCTTGAAATATGAATAAATAGAAGTCGAGTGGCCACAGGTGCAGAGATTGAAACTTGACACTTTTGTGTTATTTTTTTATCTTTTATCTGGCTGACAGTCTTTGCATGAATCTCGTGGGTGTATGATGTTGTTTGCAAAAAAGAAACTAATGGAATATGAATAATATAATTGGAACTTTAATCAGTAAGAAGTAATTTGTTTGAAATGTAGTTTCTAAGATCAAAGGACATACGCTTTCTTTGGATTTTATCTATTAATGCTGCAGATAGCTGATCATAGCCATGTTATTCTCTTCTCATAATCTTCTCCATTTGCTTTGCTTTTCTTTTGGATAACGTGTTAGTATTCAGGTTGCCTCATTCCTGCTGTTGCTAACCGCGGCAGGTATGCGTTGCAATAACTAGTTTATGAGGGAATAATACAGTTCCACTTGAATATACATAAATAGCTTCTGACAGGGATTCGAATCCATGCAACAGAGTTATAGGTCATTAGAAAGAAGGTTTATGTCTAAACTAAATTATGTGGATTCGAATGCTTGATTAGAAAGAGATAAGTTGTACAATTTTGATGCATTTACTCACCTCTCTTTCTTACTTGTGAACTGCCATGTCCACACTTTTTTGTCCTATCAGAAAAGTAGAAACAAGTTTTCCACATATATTCCAATTTATATGTATGTATACCATAATTCACTGACAATACTGATTTAGAGATAAAGCAATATACATAAATAATAAAAGTTATCGGGATGTTCGATCATTAAATGCCGTAACCCTTTGGTTCCAAAACACTTAATCAATGTCTGTGTGTGTGTGTGTGTGTGTGTGTGTGTGTGTGTGTGTGTGTGTGTGTGTGTGTGTGTCTGTGTGTGTGTGTGTGTGTGTGTGTGACAAAAAATCAGTTTAGTTTTTTGCTCGCATATGAATGGCTTCTACAGGTATACGAAAGATCACATTCATATGAAACAAAGATATATAAAGATACACAAATGATAGGAAACTAAAATTCTGATAAAATGCAACCATACTCTTCTTTATTACCAATTATACATGGAACAGATTAATGGATTCTGACACGGAATATAATATATATTTATATCCTGGTGACTTAAAATTAAGAGTGTGATTATATGTAATTACGTCGGTACATATTCGCTGGGGGAATCACTGAAGGAAATACCATATACTCTTAGAATATATACACATACAAACACTCATTTATGTAAGTACACATATGTTTGAGAGAGAAAGAGAGAGATTGAAAGATATATATTGTTAAAAAGCACCATTGAGAAATATCTGGTTTGGAAAATGCATACCAAATACAACAACATTTAACAAAACATCAACCAGAATATGAATTGAAACGTTAAATTACAAGTTAACCAATCTTTGAATATACAAATGCAATACAACCTAAAGCGTGCAGCAGGCAAAATACAATCTTATACATTCTAATGTGTGTTTTAAATGCAAGTCATGAATAAATCGGAATGCTCGAAGTTTATTGTTTTCGAAACAACTCATCGCGTTACTCTCTGGCAGAAAGGTCCGCTGGTGCTTTTACTAAGCCAAGACTTTGGATTTCTTCTTGCGCCTCTTGGCTGACACTCAAGCCCCACCGTTGGAACGTAAGGATCAAGTCCTGATCCACAGTCCTGCTCAAGTTCTTGTACACGTAGTCGATCTGTAGCTCCCGGTCTGACGAAAGATGCTGAGCCTCCTCCTCTGGCAAGGCCCGGGTGGTGCGGTTCAGCCTGCGGAACATCTCCCAACCCTGCTCGGGGAACGCGTGTTTGATCTCCATCAGGAACACGAGCTTCTGCCAGCAGTTGCCGTCGTTAAAGGTTAAGCCCTGATCCACAGCCTTAGCGGTGTTGAGGTAATTGTTGCTGTTCTTGAGGCGGTCTCTTTTGAACAGCTTTTCCTGGATATACAGCGAAAAAAGATTGACTGTTGATTCCGAGCCGAAGGTGCGTGACCAGTATTGCGCTTGTTGATAATTATGGCCCAGTTCATGCCAGACACCCCAGTGGTAAGGAGTGTCGATCACTGCCAAGTTCCTTATGGCTTGCGTGAACATGGCGGGAAACCCAGCATGCGCCGACCCGTGAGATATCTGCAGGTCGTTAACCAGCCAGTATTTCCCTCTTGGCGGCGGGTCGTCGTCGGAAAAGCCAGCGAGGAAGTTCAGGTGATCAATGACCTCCTCATAGCGAGACAGGAGCTCCTCGGGGAAGGGAATTCGGGCGTTTTTCTTATTTCTCGAGACAATCACAACACGGTCCCCCTCGAGGATGGCGTGTGGCGCGTCCAGGTGCTTGGAAACTTCCCATTCATCAACAGATGTCTCTCCCCGTTTAAAGAAAGGAGCCTTTACGACATTTGAGACAGTGGCTTCTACTGTGAAGAGCTCTCCTTTCTGATAACAGAAGATTAGGTTCCCTCCATATTGGCTCCGTAGACTATTTATCCCTGGGCTGATTCCAAATGTTTCGGAAACGATCGGCATACGTCGAAAACCTTTCTTCTTCACAGTACCTACCCCTGGCCGGAGCTTGTCACAATGAGCGCCAACGCGAACGGTGATCTGTGCAGCTCGCTGCGGAGACAAGGTGTCAGGCAGAACAATCTGGAAGACATCTCCTGCAGCTGCGTACAGGTCGGTGGCCTGCCAGTCTCGCGGCGTCGTCATGCGCAGGGTGCCCGCTTGGCCTAAAGCCGAGAGGTCGAGCGTGAGGGTCTTGTCGATGCGGGGCGTCTCGGGGTTCACCGAGCCCGGGAACCTGGCCACGTCTCGAGGGAAAGGCAAAGGCTCTGTTAGGGAAGCCATTCTGTTCACAAATCCCCGAGCAATTTCATGCTTGTATGTAGTTACATCATCGGATACAAGCGGGTAAGACGCTGTCTTGACGTCCATCAAAGTGCTTTTTAACTCGATGTCGGTCCACCACTTTTGGTTGATTCCATTGTGTATCGGACGCATGATCAACCGACTTTTATCCTTGCCTCGCGGAAGAGTCAATGCCTTCGAGCCAATGACCATCCTGTCTTCGTCGTCCTTGGTCCACAGAGTAGACGAGGAACTGCTCTCGGCCAGGCCAACCTGGGGGGTTCCTGCCACAGGAGCCAAGCAATACGAGGGATCGGCGCTCCATCGCCACTGGCCTTCGCTGTCAAACCACTGCTGTTCCTTGCTGTT
>NW_028234417.1:12282146-12287146 GCF_977035675.1 Penaeus japonicus
TATACTGCATAATGTGCTTCATAAAATTAAAATGAAACGTTATTGCTTAATATAATCTGAAGTCCTCTGATCAGGTTCATGGATATCTTTCAGAATTTTAGTTTTCTTGTTTTAATGATTTGTACATCTATTCCATTTGTTCAATTACTGCATGATGGCAAACTAGAAGTACTTCATGATCCTTATTTTATCGTTTTAAATCAAAACCGTGCCTCTAATGAGAAATTCGTGACCAAAATATGGGTCAGTCCAAAAGACAAGTTAGGTTAATAAAGTACTATTCGTAGAATAGTGCAGTTATGACTGGAGACTTTTCATTTTCTTCCTTTTTTATCTATTTACTTTTTTTTTTTTTGGGGGGGGGGGGCAAGTAAAGTAAGGTGCACTAATAACAACCATTTTTATTCTAAAGCTATCAGGGGAAAATTCTAAATATGCTCTAAGTTGTGAGAGTCAATAATATTCTAAGTCACGTTTATCATTTATCTGAATCATTTGTACATATTGATTTGTGTCTAACAAACATTTGTTACAAAGGTTTCATCTATTCAGTAGTGAGAAGATAACAAGAGCCTGGCACACTATGTAATAGCAATACAATTACTATGTATAGGCTATGATATACAATCAATCATAACGAAATCAAACATTATCAGAAATCAAAACTTAGTCACACCAATTCATAAAACTAATATCATTATATTAGAACATTGAATTTGATATCATAATACAACCATCAAAATTTAAATTTGCCATATTCCACCAGCCTTCAAAATATCAATCCTAGGTCTTTGGATCCTGTAATAAATCTTTTATATTACATCTTTCCACGTATGAGACATGGCGTATACATTTGATTGTCAGATACAACTGATATCTGAGATGCTGTTTTTGTAGGCCGGTGAGAGAGGTCTCCTGGGGCCTTATCCAGTCCCAGCTGCTGAATTTCATCCTTGGCCTCCTGGCTAAGATCGAGGCTCCAGCGCTCGTACGTGAGGACTAGGTCATATCCTACGCTCTTGCTAAGGTTTTTATACACATGGTCAATCTGCCGCTGACGGTCTTGTGTCAGGTACTTGGCTTCGTCGTCAGAAAGAGCTCGAGTCGCACGATTAAGCTGACGGAATATTTCCCAACCCATTGGGAAGGCATGCTTGATCTCCATCAGGAATACTAACTGATCCCACACGTCTCCTTCATCGAAGGTCATACCATTGTCCACTTTATCAGCTGCTGTGACATAGCTGTTCTGTTCTTCCAGTCTATCTTCATCAAAAAGCTTCTCCTGGATATACAGTGAAAATAAATTAACTGTTGATTCAACACCATAAGCTCTTGACCAGTATGGTCCTTGTTGGTAGTTATGCCCAAGTTCATGCCAGCTTACCCAGTTATAGGGAGTTCTGTCATCAGCCATATTGTAGTATATACGCCAAAACATAGCTGGAAAACCAGCATGGGCTGATCCAGCTGTGATTTGAGCATCATTCACCAGCCAAAATTTGCCACGTGGTGGATCTTCAGACTCATCAAATCCTGCAGCATAATTTAACATTCCAATAATTTCATCATAACGTGACATCAGTTCTTCAGGACTGGTTAATTTTCTTGCATCTCCTGTGGCAACAACAACCACACATTTATCTGTTTCAAGTACAGCATGGGGTGCATCTCTCATTTTGACAATTTCCCATTCTGCGTTCGATGTCTGTCCAAATCGATAATATGGCGCCTCGACCACGTTCTCAACATCAACATCAACTGTAAAATTTTCTCCTTCACTGAATACGAATATGAGGTTACCTCCATATTGACTCCGGATCTCATTTACGCCTGGCTTGACATCAAAAGCTTCAGACACTATGGGCATGCGTGTAAAGCTTTTATTAGCAACATTTGGTGAATTAGGTTGAAGCCAGTCAACATGTGCACCGATGCGGACGGTGATCTGAAGTGCTTGTGCTTCTGATAAAGTCTCTGGCAGAATAACTTGACAGATGTCTCCCTCTGCTAGGTACAGATCAGTGGCCTGCCAGTCTTGAGGAACTGTCATTCGGAAATCTCTGTTCTGTCCAAGGACAGAAAGATCTAGAGTCACCTTCTTTGAGACTCTTGTTGTGTTGGAGTCAACTGTGCCAGGAAAAGTAGCCACGTCTCGAGGATATAGAAGAGGTTCTGACTTTGAACTTAACTCATTCAAGAGTCCACGAGTTAATTCCTCCTTGTATGTGGTCTCATCACTGCCAGAGAATGGATAGACAGCCGGTTTGGCTCCCTCTAAATTTGCCTTCAAGTCAGAAAACTTCCACCATTTTTGGTGAAGTCCATCATTAGGGTAGTACAAGATTACTTTTGTCCTAGGCTTTGGCCGTGGCACATCCAACGCATCAATGCCAATCCTAAATCTTTCTGCATCATCCATGTACCAAGATGCAGTAGAACTGGCAGTTTCCTCCAGTTTCACAGACCGTGTGTTGTAGTCGGGAGAGAGGCAATAAGCGCGATTCCTTCCCCATTGCCAAGAATTATCAACAGGAAACCATTGCTGCTCTTTTCTTCCACTGTTCTTCATCATTCCTACAATAGCATCACTTGGACCTGAGCCACTTCTTACGCCAATGCATGTATTGCTACTCTGGTTGATAAGGAATTCTGGTTCTAAGTTCGCAGCTTCAGCTTCAATCCACCACTTCTGGTTTAAATCATTATTTTGAGGAGACAATATAACATTCATCCTAGGTTCTTGCCATGGTACATCCAGAGTATCCGATCCCAACGTCATCCTCTCGGCTTCATCATAGACCCAAGAAGCTTTGGAAGAGTTTGCGTCACCAAGACCTACATTGTTTGTCCCGTCAATAGGCACTAGACAATAACACTTGTTTCCTCCCCATAGCCACTGACCACCCGCTTTGATCCACTGTTGCTTCTGACTGTTAACACAAGTCATCATCGACACCACTGCATCGTCAGGGTTTGATCCGCCTGTGACACCCAAACACGTTTTGGAACTTTGGTTAATCAGATAGGCAGCTTCTCCATCTCTGAGTTGATTCTTTTTCTTCTTATTACCTGGGTGAGAAATTTGATACAAAATGACATCAGCTCTAGTTTAGTCTAATATGATGATATTTTTGAAATAGTAAATTTAGTGTTCTGTGCAGCTAAGTTGATATTATGACTGATGTTATACTTAAACTTATACAATTTTGACAAAGTATAAAATTCATATAGTACACTATCTTCTATGTATAGAGAATACATAGATGTATATTGTTTCCCAACATACATTCGTTTCATATGACCCAAGAATGATTGAAACAAATGTTATTTTTTCCATTTACCCTAAAATACATAAATACGTGGTATTACTCAAAAGGCAATGACCATCAGGGCTTTGGGCTAATGATTGTAATAGACAATTATTCGTCTGACTCATTGAATATTCATACCAGATTTTGTCGTTTGTTTTTGTCCAAAGACTCCTTAATTATTGTCAGGAAAAATACAATCCATTTTGTATCACGGAAACCTGCTTAGCTAAGCTATTTTAAAAGTCCCTCAGTTCACTTAATACCTGCCATGGTTGTTTAGAGTCTTCCATGTGTAGCCATAATCTGATAGTAATGTCGCTTATATATACCCTTTGGCTGCTTTATCTTCCAAGGCAGACTGCATGTTGCGTCGAGATGATAAACAACAATAAAAAAAATACGTTTCGGCGCCACTTAAGAGGATTTCCCGGTTTGATTTTTACTAGATGTCTTGCGATAATGTTTTAAAGATATGATGGTATCTGTCAAGTGATTTTTACACCATAATCTAATATATCCTATTTTGATCTTAGACTGAATTCATGCTGATAATGGTTGTGGTTATTACTTATGGTAAGTGATGATTCACATATCTATCAATTTTTGTCTTCCTGAAAACATCACTTCTGATGTCATGCCATCGTTGTAGTTCTGTGGTCCCCTAGCTGGGCATGGTGAGAACTCGGAGGGCAGGGAAACTTAGTTTTTATGATCAAACATTTTAATCTCCATAACTATATATATATATATTTTTTTTTTTTATTCATGTAGTGTATACAGCGTATTCCATTTATAATGTATTAAAGGATAATACATCAATACAATAGTTCAACTACATCTGTATTCAACTTGAAATCAAAATACCTTTTTCCATAATTTTCTACAGTCACTTTCTTTACCCATGGGGACTTTTCCAAGCCCAGTTAATGGATTTCAGCCTTGGTCTTCTGGATAAGGACAAGCTCCTTTCTCTGGTATATATGATCTGGGTCATAAAACGCTCTTTCTTCATCAAACAAAAGACTATCTTAGGATTATGGATAAAAATATTTAGGTACCAGTTTCTGACATTGGGTGTCTTAGCTTAAGTATACAAAAAAAACAAAGGTTTCTTCTTGTCAGTAGTGAGAAGATAACAAGAGCTTGGCATAGCATTACAATTACTATGTATATGATATATGCAATTCTCAATCAATCATAACGAAATCAAGCATCAAAAATCGAAACTTAACCTACAATGTTGCCTCTCAATAATTATCTCACATGTGAGATATAGGCACTAATTCATATAACAAATATTGAGATATCAAAACTCAAAATGCGATATTATAGTACAATCATCTAAAATAAAATTTACCTTACTTCATCTTTTATTGCTAGTACTATCACCAGCCTTTAAAAATCAATATTGGGTCTTCGAATCCTGTGGTAAATCTTTTATATTACATCTTTCCACGTATGAGACATGGCGTATACATTTGGTTGTCAGATACAACTGATATCTGAGATGCTGTTTTTGTAGGCCGGTGAGAGAGGTCTCCTGGGGCCTTATCCAGTCCCAGCTGCTGAATTTCATCCTTGGCCTCCTGGCTAAGATCGAGGCTCCAGCGCTCGTACGTGAGGACTAGGTCATATCCTACGCTCTTGCTAAGGTTTTTATACACATGGTCAATCTGCCGCTGACGG
>NW_028234417.1:12304646-12307146 GCF_977035675.1 Penaeus japonicus
AAACAAAGATATAGAAACATATTACTAGAGGCAGATAGATAAGCAGACAAAAATATAGAAAGATGTTTACATGCAAGTGCTTAATTATATCTAAGTATAGTGCTTGCATCAAATAAGTAACAGTTACTTGTTACGTTCAGATTTTTCGTCTTTAATTACCGGTCCCATTTGTACACGTGGATATATGAAGTATGTGCTTGCAAGTAAGATATTGAAGGAAAGGTGCCTTTTTAAGTATTCCATATTCCTTTGAGCCGACCTTTAAGGACCATGGCAATATCAACAAATACTGGAATAATTATCATATATCTTCAAGAGGATATGTGTATAGCGAGGGATATCCACAAGAGAAGTTTGTTTTTATTGTTACTGAGACAAAAAATACCATATGTAGTACTTTTTCAGTCAGTGGTTCAGTGAGAAAATAATGTTTTTTTCATTCAAAAATTAGTGATTAACTGCGGTGCTCGACACGCACGTGTATAGGACGTTTTTGTGAGTGTTTTAATGAGTCTATGTCTGTGCGCACGTATGTGTGTGTGTGTGTGCGCATGTGTGACATCTATGGATAGAGTGAGAGAGGGGGGAGAGAAGAGGGATGAAGTGAGAAAAGGAATCATGTACAAACAGAAGCATAAATAAGTCTCAGGACCTCACAGAGAGATCTCCCGGCGCCTCCTTGAGGCCAAGCTGCTGTACCACTTCCTGCGCTTCTTGACTGATGTCGATGCCCCATCTCTTGTACGTCAGGATCAGGTCTTGGCCGACGCTCTTGCTCAGCACCTTGTAGACGTAATCAAATTGATGCTGACTCTCTGACGCTATGTGTTCGGCCTCCTCCTCCGACAGGGCGCGGGTCGTCCGATTCAGCTGACGGAACATCTCCCAGCCTTTCTCGGGGAAGGCGAGCTTGATTTCCATCAGGAACACCAGCTTCAGCCAGCAGTCAGCGCCTTCGAAGTCCATGCCTTCATCGACTGCCTTCGTTGCCCTATGATAGTCGTTTTGCTTCTTCAGACGGTTTCCTGTGTTTAGCTCCTCCTCAACAAACACGGAAAACAAATTAACGGTAGATTCGCTGCCATAGACATTAGACCAGTAAGGTCCTTGTTGGTAGTTGTGGCCTATTTCGTGGCTGATAACCCAGTGGTGAGGCGTTTCAAGGGACGTTAAGTCATAGTATTGCCGATCAAACATCACTGGAAACCCAGCGTGCGCACTGCCGCAAGAGATCTGGACGTCTTCGACTAGCCAGTATTTCCCTCGGGGTGGCGGGTCACAATCTCCGAAACCAGAGAGATCATCCATTTTTGCCATGACATGGTCGTATTTCTGCATCAGCTTCTGCGGGTCAGTGATTCTGCTAGCAGATGTTGTAGGGATGACGAATACAAAGCGGTCACTTTCCAAAATGGCATTGGGTGCATCTAGGTACTTTGATTTGTTCCATGTTTTCTTGGCACTACTGCCAAGTTTATAATACGGAGCTGCTATAACATTTTGCACGTCAACTGTGGTCACAAAGTTGTCCCCTTCCTCGAACATGAAAATGAGACTTCCGCCAAACTGACTCCTAAGTGAATTCACTCCAGGGTAGACTTCAAACACGTCGGTAATAACAGGCATCCTCTTGAACTTTCTCTGATCCGACACATTGGTCGAAGTAAGATCAAGGCAATCACAGTGTGCGCCAACACGCACCTTGATCTGATCTGCTTGTTCCGGTGGCAGATCGTCAGGCAGAACAACCTGAAAGACCTCTCCGGGAGCTACGTAGAGATCGGTAGCTTGCCAGTCTTGAGGGACGGTCATGCGCAGATTCCTTGATTGCCCGAGCACCGAGAGGTCCAGCAGGAGGGATCTGCTCAGCCGAGGAGTTGCGGCGTCCACGGCACCGGGGAAAGTTGTTACGTCGCGAGGGTAAGGGAGCGGTTCAGTCACAGGGGTCAATCTGTTGATTATTTCTCGTGCTGTTTCTTTCTTATAGAGAGTCAGGCTGGATGGAGGAAATGGATAGAGGCAGTGACCAATCAAGTCGCACAGTTTTGAGAGCCTCCACCATCTCTGATTCTCCCGCCCATTTGTAGGCCACAGGACGACGCTCGTCCTCGGGCTTTTCCAAGGCACGTCCAATGCGTGAGTCCCCGCGGAGAGCATCCCGTTTTCGTCAAACATCCACCTCAACGACGAAGACTTGTTATCAGCGAGTTTAGCTCTGGATTTCTTCAAGTCCACCTCGAGGCAGTAAGCGTGGTTACCCCCCCAGAGAAATTTTCCTTCCTTAAAGAACCATTGTTGCTCTCTATTGCCGGTGTAGGGTTCCATTCCGACAACGGCATCCTGGGGGCGCGATCCTGATGTGACTGCCAGGCAGGTCAAGCTGCTTTGGTTGATGAAAATGTCTGGTCCCACTTCTTCTTTGGTGTTGCTTTCACCGAGCTGACTTGTCATTAAACGTTGGTCTGGGGACACATACACTTCATCAACAAATTTTAGATGG
>NW_028234417.1:12317146-12327146 GCF_977035675.1 Penaeus japonicus
TCAATGATTAATCAATATTTACGTTTATAAGTCTATTACAGTTAGCCAAGACAAAATTTTACATATCATTCACCCACATTATTTGTTGATGTGATTTCTAGACCTCCTTGATGACTTATTATCAGATATGGAACAAGCTCTTGTCAGAATCTATGTACTAGACATTTGTTAACCTTTGCTTGAGTGTGCAGAACTGAGGATGCAGGGAAATATTTCATTTCTGCAGACTCAGAAAAAATATTGACTTAAATAGAGAATATTGCTACTAAGTGAATGGTATAATTGAAAGCATGTCTGTAATATGTTTTTAGTAATAGGGAATGGGGAAATTCATTCCACATTTCTGAAATAAACTTTTATCATTGAGGACATTGCCAAGTAATTTTACTACATAGCAGGGAGAGACAACAGAAAATAGATTCTCATTATTTAACCCATTCACACCAGTTGACAAGATATCATGTCAAGTGGTGGTATTAAATATTTTGTCAAGGCTTTATGTATGGCCGGCATGCCAGGTGATCTCAGGCAAATAGCCCGAGATGTTCTTTATGTGTTTGAAATACCCCAGTGTTTAGACCAGTTGGAGATGAAACCACTCCATCTGCAATGGGTTAAACACCCTCTGTTTGGTTCTGTGGCTGCTGGCACAAATAAGTGTAGACATGACTCTAGCACTAGTAACTGACTTATTCAAAAGGCATACAATAATTCATTTGATCTGTTTTTGTTTCCAGAATTGAATCTTAAAGGGAATCCCCTTAGTGACCGACGATTCCGCAAATTGGTTGAATCTGACAGATGTCTCCCAAAGCAAGTATTGGATTATGTGAGACAACATTGTCCCAAGGTTCATGTGCAGGAAGGAAAGGGAGGTGGCAAAGGAAAGAAGGGCAAAGGAGGGAAAGGAAAGAACAAGGACCAAGACCAGGTATGTTAAAAATTTACTTACAATGACTAAGTTTCAGCCAAGGCTGTAACACTATTTTTACTTTCATATGTTTATCTCATGTTTCCGTAGAAAAAAAATTAATGGTGGACAATATACCGGAATTTCATGTACTCTGCTCAGGGTTTTACTTACCAGTGGTTCTGTGTCAAACATTAACAGTACTGTTTAGTAGTAATGATTTATAAGAGACAGTATACTCCCAGAATGTTTTTTTTTTTTTCCAACGAAATAGAGACAGTCAAGTAATATGACTTTTGGACCAATATTACAATTATGGGGAATGTAAACTCTGTTTACTAAATACTTATAGATGTAGATATTCTGATGCTATGAACCCATGTCATCAGATGGATGAGATGTGCAATGAGCTTCATGTTCTAAGTTTGACTGAGGAGACACCACCAATACGAGTGGATCCTGTTGTGAAGGATGTGAGGCCATACATCGCCTGTTGCATTCTCCGAAAGATAGATCTGAATGGTGAAAACTTCAAGAAATTCATTTCTCTGCAGGTGAGGCTTTGTTGCATTTATAATTAATGTTCTTTTTAGAGGTATATTACTGAAAAAAGAAACAGGTTTTCTTTGATCTTCTACAAAACCTACTAACTTTTTTTTATCTTATCTCTATTTCATTTCTTTTTATGTTTAACCCCTAGGGATGGGATGCATCTTAACCCTCTCTGGACAGGTGGTACACTACTGTACCGCTCATTCAAAAGCCCAGTTGCCGGGCAGCACAGTATTGTGCCAGCCATTTAATTGATTTAGGCTTAAGCGTTTGAAAGCCCCGGCATTGTGACATTCAAGGCTAGAATGCCCCCGTCATGAGTGGGTTAAAATATACAGTTTGGATGGGCATCTTAACCCATTGGTTGCAGTTTTGATAAAATATGTATGCAGTAGGATGGCAGATTTACATTGTCTGGCACGGTGCCATCCGCGTTTACGACTGACTCCGCTGCTAATGGGTTATGATGTTAAGATGAATGGATGAATAGCTTATAATTTCAACAATAAGAAAAATGCAGTACAAAAGTGATTCCACCTCATGAAACATGCCCATCCCAAAATAATTAACATGTTGATACCAGGAGTGCATGTAGTCATACATTGTTTGCTATGGTTTTGTTATATTATTTTTTTACAAACTTAGGTTTCACCAGTGTTTAGTCACTAAGGAGTCAATTACTAGGCCTACCATACCTCACCTGTTTGCCCTATTCATTGACTTTTATTACTATTACTACTGTTATTAGATGTTATAATGAGAATAATCTAAATAATGATGATAATAGCAACAGAAAAGAAAAGTGAGGCTGTGTTAGGATAGTGATTGACATCTTGGTGACTAAGCATTTGTGGAGTCATTTATGTGTAAAACAATGTATAGTTTTAAAGTTCATTTTGACCAAGCTGTGTTATGTAATTGGTAGTGGAACAAATAGTTGCTAGAACATTGAATAATGGTAAGGAAGAATGACGATAACATGATGCAATCCTCAGACGAAGCTGCATGAAGGGATCTGTGAGAAGAGGCTTGCTGCAACTATTGCAACACATGACCTTGCAAAGATCAAAGGACCTTTGAAGTACACTGCACGTGATCCAAAAGAGATTCTCATCCATCCATTGATAAGGGGCAAGGAGGTCACTGCCAAGGCTTTGCATCAGGCATTGCAACATGAGGCAGAAGTACAGAGAAAACAGATGAAGAAGAACTCAATTACTGGAATTCATAAGTAAGAATACTGTGACTCTTTCCTCCATCTTGTTTTTTTCCTTCATACATGAATACCCATAGATATATGTTCACACACCTGTGTACATAGCAGTACAGTGGTGTCCAAAGCCAAACTCATTTATGTGTGAGATTAATTAAGTTATATTCATTTTAGTAGAAACATTGATCTGAACATAATATTCTAGGTACCTTCACATAGTTGAGTCATGGAATGTGTGGCCCTGCATTGAAGATTCTGCAGGAACAGTTGTCTCTTTACCACCAATCACAAATGCAGAAAACACAAAGGTAATGCCTTTTGCTTTTCTTTGTCTTGTGTATATATACACATACTTTTATATAGCTGTATGTATTTTGTCATGAAAATAAAAAATTAACAATTCCTTTTCAACAGATAACTGAAGAAACAACAGATGTGTTCATTGAAGTGACGAGCAGCAGAACACTGGGAAAAACAAAAGAGGTTCTGGACGCTCTTCTCCTTGCTATACTGCAGAGTAACATTTGCCCAGAAAAGAATGAAGCTGATAAGACAGTCATGACGATTCAGCAGGTTAGGGTGGAAGATGAAGATGGAAAACTTCGGGTTTTGTATCCATCCCGCACAGACCTAACATATGAAAATGAAAAGATTAGGGTAGTTATGCCTGAGAAATAACTTTCATTTAAGCATCATGTGCCTGTTTGAAATTGTGATATTTTGGGTATGCATTATTCAAATACCCATTTATTATTATCTTAATTGTGTTGAATCTATGTGTGTGATTTCTCTTTCTGATATTCAGAAGTGTTTTCAGCCTGATGAATTTATTCATCCAGTCATTCATTGATTTGTTGAATCCAGTCATTCGTTGAAGTGCTGATGAATTTACAGTTTCAAAATGCTTAACAGTTATATTGTATTTAGTAAATATTTGGGTTCCCATATTTTTTCTTTTTTTCTTTCTTTTACTTTCATTTTCACTTTAGTTTTTCTTTCATTTGATCATTTGTGTTGAATTATGTAATGTAGTAAAAGAATGAACCACAATCCTTTTGGAAATGATAGTCATACATAATCAAATGGATGTCAAAAGTCTCAACTCTCCATGTTATTCTTAATACCTGTTTTAAGATGTATTTTCATTATTAAATGCATTAACTCGTATAAAACAAACAATATACAAAAAAATCTCACACACTTACGAGTGCGCACACACACACACACACACACACACACACACACACACACACACACACACACACACACACACACACACACACACACACACACACACACACACACACACACACACACACACACACACACACACACACACACACACACACACACACACACACACACACACACACACACACACACACACACACACACACACACACACACACACACACACACACACAGAGGTAATCAGTAAAGGCCAGATTCATATAAGGTAATGATGTACTCTGAATACCATTAGATAAATTAGTGAATATGGTCGTATAATCATGGATGTCAAAGATAGACCGCTTTTTGGAGGAATTCACATGACAAGGAAGTCATTCCTGCACTTTTTACACCTTAGGATGAAAAGAAAAATTGAGTGCAGCTTATAATGGATAACATCGCTTTATATTTTCTGTGAGTTACGCAGATGCAAGCAAAAGTGTGTTTGTCAGCAAAGCAGGTTTATCCCTGATAATAAGCTTTTTTATATAGTTTTTAAGGCAATGTTAGAATTACACTTATTAAGGCCATCAACCCATTCAGTCATCTCAGTGGTGCTAAAAGTAACCATTTTATCTGAATATTAAGCAAAAAATTATTGGAATCATTTATAATCTGCATCAAAATCAGAATAAGGAAAAAGAAACTCATAATGTTCATGTGCATTAGGGAAAATTATTTTATTGAATCTTTAAATTGCAAGGAAAAGAATCCAGACCAAGGCTCAAAGTACACCAATCCCATATCCAAGTTCTTGCTTTTATGTATTTATTGCATATGTTAAAATTATGTTTTACATTTTATCACCAGTGTAGACATAAAGGAACCTACAATCTATAGTCTGCTAAGACACAGTAGCAAATGAAGAAAGGAAATTTGCAAGACTGGAAGGATTTTTAGGTTTTTGGATTAGCAGTTTATAGCATCCAGTCCAAAGTTGGGAGAAGGGAAAAGCCATTGATATACAAGATTATCACAGTGAATGCTTTAATTTAGGATTTACAGCGAGAAATCATAATCACAAAAAACAAAAAAGATGATATATGAATTACCATTGTCTTTATGAGCATTATTTGAGTTAAGTGTCACTGTAAGTGAATTATTGATATAACCTATATCATAATTCAACAACTGACTTTTTAGTTTATAGACATTTTTAATCAGTAAAATTTGATTTATGCATTTTGTCATAATTACATTACTATTGTATTTAAAGTACTCTTCTTTTTTGTGTATGCAGTAAAAAGTTAAACTACTTTTCTAATATAAGTATTTTTTCAAAAAATGAACCTATTTTGCACATTTTTGGTTCATTGCTTACAAATGACAAGAATCATGTTTACAATAAAAATCATATCATCTTCTTCTTTTTTTTTTTTTTTTTTGACATTGTCCAGGTTCATGAAGTGAGACATGAAGATACATTTATAAATTCTTCAACATCACATTATTGAATTGTTTAATGTGGCAAGTTCACAGAAGACTCAGGTCAAAGAAGTTTTGTTAATAATTATAAAAGTATACTATTATATTTAAAATGTATGACAATATTGATAAGAAGACTTGAAGGAATTCTTAAAGACTATATTTTGAATTACCAGTAAACAACATTCATCTGGAAGTCAAGAGTGACTGATATTTATATAACATTATTGCATTCTAATAAAAGCTAATATATGTAGCACACATCCAGAAATTGAGTTGTTATTGCAAAGAGCAAAATCATGTAAATGCTTTAGTTTTGTCGAGTTATATATATTGAATGTTATTTGAAGCAGATTGGTAAATTATTTAAAAGATGTATTACTACATACCTTAAGGGTGTAATTTGTTAATATGTGAAATCAATTTTTTGTGTATTTTTTCATAATTAAATTTAATTGATATATGGTTCTAAAGTTTGTTTTCCTTTCCCATAGTCTTGTTAATATGACAATGTTTTTTTGGTTTCTTTTTCATGAAAATAGGAAATAATGTCTCCATTTTCAGATTCACATTGCAAAAGGCTCAGAAATAATGACAATCTACAGGTCTGTATGTAATAAGATACTTTATGAGTGCATAAAGTGTTGTAAACGAATGCAAAAAATATAACCATCCACAATGAAGATCATTTGAAGAGGTAGGGAAGAGGTACTGTGAGTGCCTCAGTACAAGGCACAGGGGCATGGACATGGATTGAGTCACTTCATCTTATTCTGGCAGCACATCCTTCATTGGTGGTACTTTAGAGCAAGAGGTTGGCAACTTGCTGTGTGCCATCGCTCTCTAAAGATAGTGCTTGCTAGAGACCATGGATGAGCGCCATTTAAAGCTCTCCCTCCTGCTGGTGCTTAGAGAAAGTAATGCCATCTAGGTTTTGGATTTTAGGTGAAACCCACTTTGCTTAATATTAGAGTAATTACATTAATTATGACTACAACTGTCACTATCACTGTCTCATTACTCATACAATACAGAAACACATCCAAAATCCCCCAATGTCATGTATGTCATGACGCCTGCCATCAGGTCAAAAACCCATGGATGTTATGACACCAGTCTGCAATGGGTAAAAGTATAAGATTCCTAAATGATCAGTAAGAATATCAGTGTTTTATTTGAAATGTTTACTAAACAGTAAATATTTTTGAAAATAAAAGCCAAGGAAATATAAAATCAGTATATTTTTCCATTAAAGAACTGAGCCAGTGTGTTTCTAGATTCTTAAAACACCCTCTTGGGTGAGGATTGTTTTTGTGTCATTCAATTATATTTATATATGAATCATATTCACATTAAATCATTGGAGTACCAATTTTATAGTTTATAGTTAATCAGAATTCTAGGGAAGAGCTTAAGAGGACTTATGTTCCACAAATAATATTTTTATGAATAATGATTAATAGGATTACTGGGACTGTCAGCTTACCAGTCAATAAACAAAGTGAATAAGACTTTCATAAAACAAAATATATTTTTTGCATTTCAATAAGGTCTTTCTCAAAGATACATGTATTCATAGTGAAAATCTTGTCAAGTACTTAACTTATTTAACCCATCCGAAATGGGCCACATCTTAAGATATTGAACCTGGTGTAAGCATCTTAATATGTGTATTTTCTATTATTTTCTAGACTTATATGTTTGATATGCGAGTCATGATGCATGATATATTGACAAAGTAATACTAATTGATTTTGGTATGATACCCTAGTTAAACAAGTACAGAAAATATAGCTTAATTTCAACTAGAGGAAATATGCAGCATGAAAGTGATCTGAATCCGTAAAATTTACCCATTGTGGAAGGATGAAGCACTTTCATGAAATAATATCATTCTAATTTTCATTATTTTTTTAAATTTTAATATGCTAACCTTGAATTCTCCTTTTAACCCATTCACGACAGGGGCATTCTAGCCTTGAATTTCACAATGCCGGGGCATTCGAATTATTAGGCCTAAATCAATTAAATGGCTGGCACAATACTGTGCCGCCCGGCCACTTGGCTTTTGAATGAGCGGTACAGTACTGTACCACCCGTCCAGAGAGGGTTAACTACAATATTTGAAATGTGAACATTTGTGATTCCCAACTTTTTAAAAATGAAGAAATTATTTGCAATAAGTTGTAACAATCCATATTTTTGAAATATGAAACCTAAATGTTTTCAAAAAATATTAAGAACTCATGTTTTCTGTTTGGGGAATTTTACATTTGAATTGGGATTTAAATAAGAATACAAGAAGGTAAGCATAAGTCGTGTTTTAGAACACCCATATCAAATTTGTTATAATTCTAATTCATTTTGAAAAAAGGAAAGCAGCTGAGAGCCTTCTAATGTTTTCCATTACTTCACATATGTTTAGGAAGTCTACTGCTATTTGTGTATTGTTGCAGTACCACATATTACCAAAAGTACTGATCTATTTGTTCATACATTATGCAATATAATCCTACAAAAGACCTTATTTAGATCTATTTAATAATTAGCTTGGCTCCTTTCTGTTTCACATTTTAAATAAGAATGTAAATTAGTACTGAATGAGAGTGCCCTCTCATTTAGTGGTAAAAAAGAGCATTTTATGAAACTGTCTAATACATATTCAATAATATTCTTTCAAGGTCAAAAATACATCAAATTTGTATATTCAATTTTTTATTCTGGAAATAGTACATAATTATTGTTTTATAAAGTTGAAGAAATGCATTGGCTATTATATCAGGCAGATGAGACTACTTTATGAATTGCACATTTAATATTCAGACATCAAACACATGTAAATCTTTAGTTTTCTTACTAATAAATCCATTATAAAAATCTTTAGCACTCATTGGTTTACGTCCTTTTACAACCACTTTCTGAAAACTAACATAGCCATCTGCACATCGAATACTCAGGACCTTGGACTTTTTATTAAACACTGTATGTCCAGGCAAAAGATTTTCCATATCCTTATTATCCTTTATTGTAACACTAGTTCTTTCTGAACATATAATATCAGTCTCTCCCATGTTATTTCTATTACAACTCTCTCTGTTGCCAGGTGTGAGACATGACCACTCCTCAAGCATAACCATGTCTCGTAACTTTATAGGGGTTCCATGCCACAAGGTCCAAAGAGGAAAGTAATCATCTAATGCTCTGTACATTGCTTGTATTTTTCTACATGTGTGTTTTTCCCAATGAATTCTGGATGATTCCTCTTTGACTTTGGGTGCTGAAAAAGGAAATCTCCATTAGTGAATATCACTGAGTATTATCTTATCAAGAGAAAATATATAGATTTTTCTTTATACTTCTATAGCATACTTTAGTATTGTACAAATAATATTTAGGTCAGAAAAGTAACATACTGTCAATAAAGTTTTCTGTACCTTTGGTGACTCCATCATTAGGCTGTGGTGTAGCTCCCTGTAGATTCTCTGGCACTCCTCTCAAACATGATATCAGTTCATGAGCTCCAAGAACTGCTAACTGCTTGGTAAGAATACCACTCATTGTGTTCCAGCAAATGGGCACTGATGCTTGACTGATAATTTCTCCAACATCAAACCTAAGCATAATAAAAATAGATTATTATATTACACATAAAAGGAAAGGGTTGCATGGGTGTAGGTTGTGGTTGTGGTTGTGGGTGTGGGTGTGGATGTGGGTGTGGGTGTGGGTGTGGGTGTGGGTGTGGGTGTGGGTGTGGATGTGGGTGTGGATGTGGATGTGGATGTGGATGTGGATGTGGATGTGGATGTGGATGTGGATGAGGATGAGGATGAGGATGTAGATGTAGGTGGGGGTGTGAAGTAGATAAACAAATATGGATAAAAACAGACAGATATTCAGAGTAATTATCTTAAACAAGAATATTTCATACTCTCTCTTTAAAAAAACAACTTTTTTTTTTTAAACAAAGCTTACCTTCCAGGTTGAATTTTCATAATTGTTATTCCTGTTTCCTGATCGCCATTCAACAGAGCATGTATAATGGGTGCTGCACCTCTCCATCTCGGGAGCAATGAACCATGCACATTCAGGATCCCTCTAATAAAGACATTTACAATTAATTGTTACTTACAATTTTTGAATGTTCAAATTGTAATCCTGCCATCATATACACTTGCATAAACCTGTTCTATAAAGAACAATAATTTAATAGACTTACAGAGGAAAAGCATTTATGATAGACAATGGTAGCAGGTGTCCAAATGAAACCACAATGCCAAGATCATAGGCCCCTTCAGACACCACCACAGGCCAGGTCCTTAATGTGAGCCCCTCTCTTCGGCAATAGCGACTCACTGCTGGAACAATTTTCTTCAACGACACTGACACTACATCAAGCTTGCCTATCAAACCACTGAAAAATAGGAATAAAAACAGCCCATTAGGTGTTATTTACATTTCCTTCATTTAAATGACAGTGACCCTCTGTTATTCACACATGAAAAAAAAATCCTATATCTTATATATACCTTCATTACAATTATGACACATTAACTAATGGGAATTCTTACTTTTCACTTTTTTGCTCATTATGAAGGGTGATAAGGCTTTCCAATGCAAATTCGTCCGTTCCAAAAAACATAATATTCCATGGTGGTTTTCTCTCTTCTAAA
>NW_028234417.1:12332146-12342146 GCF_977035675.1 Penaeus japonicus
TTTACTTCAAATCTAATTGCTCTTCCTCTTCCTAGTACTCTTAGAGTATTTTCAATGATATATTTCTGAAATATTGACTCATTTATGGCATTTGTCAATTTGATGGGATTGTTAAAATTTGCTGAGTTTGACTCATCTGTTAAGCTTATGAGAACTACATTTTGATTTTGTTTTTCTTGCCTGTTTACTGTGTCTTCTTCTTCCATGGTTTGTTGGTAATTTTCCTGGGGGTGTTCTTCGGTGTTGGCTTCCCGGGGTCTTGCGCCGGTGTTGTCGTTTCTTGGTTGTTTGGGAATTGGGTTTTCTTCGCTGTCGCTATCACAATTTCTTCGTCTTCTGTTGTTTTGAGGATCTATTATCATGTCCTTCACTATTCCAGGTTTTTCTCCTGGGTTTGGATTGGATTTGGTGTCCATTTACTGTCTGAATTCACTTCACAAGCACTAGTGTTTACTCTATCAGGCAGCGTGGTCGATCCTTATAAGTAACAAGAAAACAAGAAAGAAAGGCTGATCCAGGGATTATAGACATCAAAAGTCTAAAACCCAACAGGAGAGTATAGCGTGTTTAGTAGGCTAGTTCAGGGGAAGTTTAGAGAGAGTGTTTCCATTACATAATTAAGTTACAGTTGTATAGTTTGTAAAGATAGAAATTTAGTTTTCGTTACGTTTGGCGTTTTCTTATTCATATTTTTAGGATCTTATAATGTTGCTTATATACCCTGGATCTTATTCTTTTGTTCTTTGGGTTTCTTCTGTTATTTCTACTAGTTTTGTTCTTTGTAAGGAAATCTTTGTATGCGTTAGTACGTCATACCAATTAATAGAATTATGTTGAAGTCATTTAGTTTTATTCTATTGAGAGCTTGTTTTAATTTGACTCTGTGTGACTGGATTCTTGGGCAATGTAGTATTATATGTTCAATAGTTTTTACTTTGTTTTTGCACCGTCTGTAGAAAGGGTCGGTATTTTTTAAATTTTGTCTTCCATTGTTAAAAAAAATTGTTTTAATTTTTTATGGTATTTTGGGGGTCTTTTGATTTGACTATAGGATTATTTAGTATGTGTGGTGTTTTAGTGGCTAGGTCAGCTCTTTCATTTCAGTTGATGTTTCTGTGTGATGGAATCCATTGCAGTATTTTGGTTTTCTCTTTTTAGTTTTAGGTAGTGGCTTGGATTTTGAAGTAAAACCTGATTGTAAAGTACACAATGATTCTCTGAAAATTATGAATATACTGAACTGAAATTACCAAGTGATATTATGTAGATCATATAATTCTAGGCTAGTACCTAGAGTGTGGTGCATGGTTGGTTAAGAGATTGTGTGTGTGAACTAATGAAATTGAAGTGTGTAATTAATATCCTTGGATATGTTTGCATTTCACATGTGAAAACATTTTTAGTAGGTTGCAGCTTATGTAAATCTCCTAATAGAGAAACATTCTTGTGTAATCATTTATTAAAATCTGAATTATTTTGTGATTCCATTTCTGTTAAAAAATCAAGTAAATGGTATGTCAATGTATGTACCAATCATAATGTGAATATTGCAGTTAGTATTGCATTTGCCAAACAAAGAGACAACCTAAATATATCTATTTCTATCTCTGCCTGTTTGTCTCTATCTATCTATCCGTTTGTCTGTTTGTTTATCCATGTATACATATAGACCTTCATATATGCATTTATACAGATGCTTATGCATCTGTATAGATTATGTATATTTATTGGTTAACTTCGAAGTATTTATGAAGCACTTTGGATGTTTGTACTCAATTTGTATAGGGCTTGATATATTTGACAGAATTACTGATAAGTATTTAATGATCAAAATCTATGCTGAGAAATAGATTTCTTATCTTTGTAGATAGAAACAGCCATGAGTGATTCAGAGAGTGGAGATGATGCGTATGGACCACCACTTCCTCCTGGTATAAGTAAGTATATGTATTGATACTTATGTAATATAATAAGGTTTATGAACAGAGTCAGTGTTTTGTAATAAGGAAGATGACTAGAGTTAGTTATTGGTAGGATTCTCAGTTCATTCCAATGAGGTTCATGAAGGATAGGTCTACCCAGGCCCTGTGCCATGGCTCAGGTTGATTTATTTATAAGAGCAGATAATCTATTCATAACAGACTGTTTATCATAGAGGCCAGATTGCTTTCATGTGTTACAGTCTCCACAAAATTAGTGACAAGCAGTGGTGGTCTTGAATGATAGCATGCCATCTACATTGTACACACATTCAATGTATCTCCATGTTGAAAGCATAAACAACAATAAAAAACCCCTCTTGGAGTATCAGACCTTTACAAGGAAATAGAATGGCTACAGGCAAATAAAAAGGACCTACAATTTCCTTTCATTTATTAACCTGTTAACCCATTGCAGACAGAGATAAATTTGCTTGCCCAACCTCCAGGATAGGTTTTATTTTAGAGAGAGACCGCTTGAAGCAATTTAATTTGAATCATCCCACTCTCTTTCAGGCATTCGTTGTAAAACTAGAGTGGTTTTTGTTTATTATTTTTTTGTGTGTTTTATTGAGTTTAGAGACTTATATGTGCCATATGACAGGCTCTATCAGTGCTGCAGTTGACTAAAATTGTAGTATATTATCCATATTAGCTCATTATTTCCTTTATACTCAATGTGATAGAAGTATTGCTGTTTTATGGGAGGACAAAAGACAACTTTATTTTTTCGTATTTTTGTGCTGTCATGAACGAATACGAAACATATAACCCCCTACAATAAAGATAACAAGAAGAGGTAGGGAAGAGGAATGAAACCTGTGCTTGTGACTGTGAGTGCCACAATGAAAGACATCCGTATTGGCACAGGAGCACATTTTAGACACTGGGTATGGATTGAGTCACCTTCCTCTTCTCGTTCTGCCTGCACATCCTTCATCGGCGGTAGTTTTGAGCAAGGGTTCATCAACTTAGTGTGTGCCATTGCTCTATAGAGACAGTGCTTGCTAGAGACCGTGGATGGGTGCCATTCAAGGCTCTCTCTCCTGCTGGTGCTAGGAAAAAGTGGTGCCATCTAGGTTTTGGACATTAAGCTAGCACGGTATTACGGTAATTATAGTAATTATGACTGCAGTAGCCATCATCACTCATTCCTTTTTCATAGCACAATTAAATAGCATAGTATTCCAAAATCCCCGAACGTCATGTACGTCATGACGTATGCTTGATAAAAACAAGTAATGCTATTAGTTAATGGGAAGTGAGCTCTTCTAGTATTTTTAGTATATGAAAGATAAGTTGAATGTCTTTAGGTGTTGCATCCATATTTTTCATAGAAAGTGTTACCCAGAATTATGTTCAAGGAGCCTGTAATAGTAGAAATACATTATCAACACAAGGAATTTAATTTAAATTGGGCTTAATAATGGAAAAAAAAAGGTAGATATCCTTTCTTTTTATTAGCATTTTATTAGCATGACTAAAATCATTATAAAGGAAAATTTGAAATAGGTGATTTGTGTTGATTTGTTTATTTCATTATTTTCTTTCTCATTGTGAAAACAGTCATATTAACCCATCCCCGACGGGGGAATTCTAGCCTTGAATGTCCAAATGCCGGGGCGTTCGAATTATTAGGCCTAAATCAATTGAATGGCTGGCACAATACTGTGCCGCCCGGCAACTGGGCTTTTGAATGCGCGGTACACATGCTGTACCACCCGTCTTGTGTGGGTTAAGATGCATTACAGCTGAATAGTACTTTTTGATGCAAAAGTACCTTAAATTTGTTCTTATTGCATTTATTTTCTCTTACTACATGACAGTTTTTTTCATTAGAATTCATTCTTTCATTTTATTTATTGTTATGTGTTTGAGGGAAGACAGTTAAACTACTTTTGGAAGGTTTGTTTTAATTCTTCTTTTGATAATTTATTTATCATTCTTCAGTGGAATCAGTATTAACCCTTTCCCGATGAGGCACGCGCTACGCGAAAACCCCTACGCTGGGCCATTGCAATATTGCATTGGAAAGGTCACACTGGCATGACGCCCCGGCATCGGGAATTTAGCTATGTCACACGAGTGTGACGCACCATCGCCATAGGGTAACGACAGACAAAGATCAGATATTAGAGTTCTAAGGAATACATATTTTCAGAATCAGGTAAACCTGAAGAAAGTGAAGACGATGATGCATATGGGCCATCCCTACCACCCCACATACAAGAAAGTGCCCCAAAGAGGAAAGCAGATGAGAGTGAGGACAACCACAACAAAGCTCCCAAGGTAGACACAGAAAGCGATCAGGAAGAGTCAGGAGACGAAGATGATATGTATGGACCTGCATTACCACCCCACCTGCTCCAGAAGAAGAAGGATGGCATAGTACCTTCCCAGAGTCAGAAGCGCGTCCTAGGACCCACTCTTCCTAAGGGTTATGTCCCATCTGCTTCAGCAACGCCTGTATTAGAGGAAAGGGAAAGCAGTGAAAGTGAAGAGGATGGTTACATTGTGGGACCAACACCATCTGCAGAAAAAATAGATGAAGAGGAGTACAGAATACGACAGTTTGAGTATAGGGCAAAGAAGATGAAGGATAAATTGCAAGGAAAAGTAAGTATAACTAAATGTATATTGAGATTCTGATGGCAGTTTCTGAAAACAGATCTTTGTTTTCATGACTGTAATCAATGTGTTTGGTTTATTACATTCTAAAGACTTATATTTTCCTTTTTTTAATTTATAGGTTGATGATAAACCAATGCAGAGAGAATCTTGGATGCTGGAGCTTCCAGAAGATCGGAAAAGCTTTTGTGGTTTGGAGGCAAGGCAGTTTAGAAGAAAAGCACCTTTGGAAAGGGGTGATCGATCAGTTTGGACTGACACACCAGCTGATAAAGAGAGAAAAGCTCAGGTAAGAGTTGAAGAATATTTCTACATGTTACTCATTCATATGGCCTATAAATATTCTCAATTTTATTTAATGACTTTTTGTTAGTGTTCACTTGAATTAGTGATCATATTATCAGTGTATTTATATGTTTTAGTTTACACTCTATGTTGTATGTAAATTGCCTTTTAACATGGCTCGGGACAGGCTGTCATATGAAACAATGAATTAATTATACCAGTCAGCTAAAATTATTGCATTTATAATGGACTATTAATTTGGAGGGGGAAAAAATAAAAGAAAATATATAAATATATCATAATAATCTTGCTGGATGCATAACTAGTTTTTTTCTTTTCTTTTCTTTCTTTCCTTCTTTATGTATAATTTTTCCTCTTATTTTATTCTACCTACTTTTGATCAGATGGGAATTGAAGAAGATGGGAAAGATTATACCCCTGAAGATGTTGCAGCCAAGAAAAGGGATGAGAAATTGTCAGAAATGGTGGAGAGTTATAACTCAAAAAAGAGAGCTGAACCTCTGATTGACATGCACAAGAAGAAAAAAAAGGTAAGGAGCTGATAATATAGTTAACTTACATAATATAACTTCATAACATGAGAATGATTTGTACCAATAACAATACACAATCACATGAAATATGAAAATTTACTTGCATACATTAGCTTAAGCTGACTGATTTCCCTTTCAGGAAAAGGAAGCTAAAGAAGGAAAGAAGGAGCGTCGTCCTTTCAGCCGAGAGGAAGACATGAATGTCAATAAGTTTGACGACGTTCAGAAAGAAAAGATCCTAAAGAAAGCTCGACACTTAAATGATAGATTTTCTGCTGGTGACAGAAAGTTCCTATAAATCACCACCACCCCCAGAAAAATGTTATATTGAATATGCAATACAGGATGAGGTTGCTTTCCAAAAAGTTTGAGTACAAAGAGGAACTTGTCCTATTTTATTCATGTCTCAATTTTTAAAGAAATTTTATGAATATATCCAAGGCCCTTTATCTTAACAGAAAATATTTTATGACTTGAATGTTAGGATCTATTTATATATTCATAATGAATATGAATATTTGGTATTTTGTTTTAAGTTATTTTTAGTGTAATTAAAGGTTACAGAATTAGAATCTATATATTGCGTTTTCCTCTAACCGAATTACACTATATCTCAAACCAATAGGAATATTATCAAACAGTTGAAGACACAATGGGAATATCAGTGCTCATTTTAACACAATACGTAGCCAAGGAGGTGTAAGGAATTTCCAGGGCAAGAATTTCTCTCTTAATATTTGTGATTCCCATATCAAGTGTTACTGGATACATGATTGGTTACACAGACTATTATTATTATTATATTATTGACAACTACTAGGGGGCATGATGATTAATAAGTCTGGAACCACGTTTCAATATCCACTTGCAATGGATTTCTAGTTATAAATATTAGAACATCATAGTAAAATATAATATTGAACATCATTAGATTGACTGAAAGTCTATTTGCTTTCTACAAATCTGGTTAAGTATCTATTTCTCATTTCGTTTGGCCATTTTTAACCCACTGCGTACGGGTGTCATGACATACATGACGTAGGAGCTTTGGCCTGACGACGGGCGTCATGACGTACATGGCGTTCAGGGATTTTGGAATACTATGCTATTTTATTGTGCTATGAAAAAGGAATGAGTGATGATGGCTACTGCAGTCATAATTACTATAATTACCGTAATACCGTGCTAGCTTAACGTCCAAAACCTAGATGGCACCACTTTTTCCTAGCACCAGCAGGAGAGAGAGCCTTGAATGGCACCCATCCACGGTCTCTAGCAAGCACTGTCTCTATAGAGCGATGGCACACACTAAGTTGATGAACCCTTGCTCAAAACTACCGCCGATGAAGGATGTGCAGGCAGAACGAGAAGAGGAAGGTGACTCAATCCATACCCAGTGTCTAAAATGTGCTCCTGTGCCAATATGGATGCCTTTCATTGTGGCACTCACAGTCACAAGCACAGGTTTCATTCCTCTTCTCTACCTCTTCTTGTTATCTTTATTGTAGGGGGTTATATGTTTCGTATTCGTTCATGACAGCACAAAAATACGAAAAAAATATAGTTGCCTTTTGTCCTCCCATAAAACAGCAATACTTCTATCACACTGAGTATAAAGAAAATAATGAGCTAATATGGATAATATACTACAATTTTAGTCTACTGCAGCACTGGTAGAGCCTGTCATATGGCATATATAAGTCTGTAAACTCAATAAAACACACAAAAAAACAAAACACAAAAAATGCTCTAGTTTTTCAATGAATGACTGAAAGAGAGTGGGAATGTTCAAATTATAATGCTTCAAGCAGTCTCTCTTTAAAATAAAACTTATCCCGGAGGCTGGGCAAGCATATTTATCCCCGTCTGCAATGGGTTAAGAAAGGTTTTAGAGAAATATATGATATATTTCAAACTAACTTCTTAGTAACAAAACTGAGAAGCTACATAACATTTATACAATAAGCAGCAATAAGCAGCATTTTAAAAAAGAAAATGGCCTAAAAGAACATAAAGTTAAAGAAATTCCAAATAAAAATAATCATTGAAAAAAATATTAAACCTTCCAAATGAAGGATACTCCTTGGAAATATCATTTTACTTACATTGCAGTCCATTTAAATACTTAATGCAGTTGATTATATAAGATGTCATGACAACAATAATATATATATGTATATGTATATATATATATAATATATATGTATATATATACATATATATATATACATATATATATATATGTATATATGTATATATGTATATATATATATATGTATATATATATATACATATATATATATATATATATATATATATATATATATAACATACATAATATATATATGTATATATATATATATATATATATATATATATATATATATATATATATATATATATATATATTGAGGCCAGACTAGTAAATGCCATAGACGAGGCAGCCTCAGAAACCATCCCCAAAACTCGTCAGTGGTCCGGGTGTTTCAAGGACGCCTGGTACTACAATGATGAGATTAAGGAGGTCAACCACAGAATCAATATGTGCAGAAGACACTTTCGCAGACAGAGAACTCCCGAGAACCACGCTCTTCTGAGAGAGGCTCTCAGGGATGCTCAGGAAACTGCTAAGAGGTTAAAGCAGGAAAAGTGGCTGGAGTGGTGTGAGTCCTATGGCCACCAAACCTCCCTTTCAGAATTGTGGAACCGTATCAGACGGGCCACGAATCGCTCAGCCCCCAAAAAGACCCACCATGACCCGCGGTCGGAGGCGGAGAGACTGGCACTCGAGTTCTCTGCTAGAACAAGTAGCGTCGGTCTACCAGCAGAGCTGAGGGCATGCCAAGAACAACTGCTCCCAGGCAGGCATGCCCTCATCAGAGAAAAGGCGGTTGAGCCTGATGATACAGATGCCATGTTCTCTCTGAGGGAATTACGGCGAACATACAAAACCAGTTCGCGGTCAGCCCCGGGTTGCAATGGGATCTCCCACCCCATCATTTCCCACCTAGGACATGAAGGTGAGCTTGCACTTTTGCATCTCATCAACAAGTCCTGGGAAGCTTCCTCACTGCCACAGTGCTGGAAGAGGGCTGATATAATTCCCGTCCCCAAACCAAAGGAGCCGGGACGGTACCGCCCCATCTCCCTGCTTAGCTGTCTGGGAAAGACAGCAGAGAAAATGGTACTGAATCGGCTCCAATGGAAGCTGGGACCTCCACATGAACACCTACACGGGTTCACAAGGGGCAAGAGCACTACCCACAGCATGGCCACCTTACTGAGCACTGTCAGCAGCAGCAGCGCTGTCATTGTCTTCCTTGACTTGGAGAAGGCTTTTGAACTGGCAAACCCGCTTGCCATTCAGGAGATCCTGATCCGCAAGGGAATCAAAGGCAGGCTGCTTGCCTGGATTGGCGATTACTTTCGGAACAGAACTGCCAGAGTGAAGTTCCAAGGTCACCTTTCCAGCCATTTGCCTCTGGAGAATGGCACCCCTCAAGGAGGGGTCCTTAGCCCGGCTCTGTTCAACATCCTCATGTTAAACATTCTCGACATTCCACTCCCAGCGGGGTGCACGATCATTTCATATGCAGATAATCTAGCAATTATCTCCACTGGGAGAAGAAATGTGAATCCAGTCAGAAAGGCCCAGCGTTGTCTGGACCTAATATCTGAGGAATGCTGCAGAGTCGGGCTTAAGATCTCAGCAGCCAAATCGAAGGCAATGGCGCTGAAACATGATGTCTGTGATCAAAGACTGCGAGTCCAAGGTCTAGAGCTTGAGTGGGTACACGTCTACCAATACTTGGGGGTATGGATCGATAAGAACCTCACCTTCCGCTCCGAGATCAAACATCTCTTAGACCGGACCAAGGCAAGGTTCTCTGTCATGAGAGCTCTGGCGCTTAGGGGCTGGACACCGCGTACTAAGATCTTTCTACGTGCACGCTGTCCGTCTCATTGTCAGCCATATTCTAAGTCCCTAAGCGCGCCGTGTACATGACATGAACATGCCGCGATTCTTATTCTAGAAGCGCGGGTTCGCGGCAAAAGCGTGGCAAATTCGTGGCAAATGCGTGGAAAGTATTGGAACAATCGTGGAAACTCCGTGGCAAGGGGGTAGGCTTGTCACGATAGTTACACGAGTGAAAAAAATCATATTTTTACTGTACTTTTTCTTACCAATACTTCATATGAGCATACTACGTTTGAAAAGTAATACCTATATTGGTTATATTAGGCATCATTGTCCTAGACACGGATTACAAACTCTTTTAGGAAAACATGGATTCTCTGCTGATTTTGAGTTTGTTTACCTTTTGGCGGACTTTTCGAAGGAGAGTGAAGTTAAATGAATGGTAAAAGTAGTCAGGGACGTAAAATTAAAGCATATAATTATATGAAATATATATACATTAAATCTATATGGATGATATATTAAAAATGCGCATATATGTACAGTATATACAAAGATAAAATAAGGAAGATCTGTTCATAAACACACGGTCCCTCACATCCCGTTTGTTTTGATCGAGCGTAGAGTGAATTACC
>NW_028234417.1:12354646-12359646 GCF_977035675.1 Penaeus japonicus
GCCGGTTGTCATATTGTAAAGATGTGTGTTTACAGCATTGGTTTGGTTATGGGATACACACTGACAATATATTCAAAAGATTCATTACAAAATAAGGAACCAGTCCAACCCCTATCTTCCCAGAATAAATGTGAAGGATGTTTATTGACCCTTACACTGTAGTGCCTTAGATGCCAAGGCAACCATGATTATTGTGCACTAGCATGTATTCACACCATACTGGTGAATAAATTGTTAAGAAACCCCATCTTTTACATTTTTATCTTACAGTAGAGATAGAAATACGGTGTAAGTATAGTACATCTGTGGCATGTATTAATGTAATTTATTCATATTTCACCCAGCAATTTCCCTGTTCTACTTCATGTCTTCCCTTACTATCAGGGTCCAGACTATTAAGTATAGGGGAACATTGCATATTATATCCACTATATATGAGTAGTAGACAGTGAGAGAAATATATTGGTGCCACTATTGTGGTATTTATCGATGAGGCACTATTCTGAAAATTTACCCTATTTCATATCATCTATAATATATATAAATTGACTGGAAAATATTGATAACCTGTGGGAAAGCTATGTTATGTTAGGTAAGGCTAGGTCAGGTTAGATCAGGTTCTGGGACTAAAATAGAAAAAAAAAACAAAAAAAAAACAGAAAATTAACCCATTGCGTACGGCTGTCATGACATATGTGTTGGCACTGATTAGGCCTAAAAGACGGGAGTATATGCATACATGACGCAACATCAGACTCTTCTCACAGTTGAAGCGCGCACACACTCATGAAGTATTATGGCTGTAACGGTGTTAGCTCCAGAGCTACAGGGTCCAAAGTCAGCCTAAACCCGCATTTTATGATGGATTTAAGGAAAAATATTGTTTGGGCTAGTCTGAGCTACCCAGGGGTCGGAGAAAACCCTTCCCCTGTCCCTCTAGTTTTTAGCCGGTGCCACTAGTGTCATAGACCGCCTGTCCTGACGACCAGTTAAGTCGTTAGGCACCCTGTCTGCAATGGGTTAATTCCAGAAGCCAAACTGCAAAATATATCATGTGTTAAATCTCTAAGCATTTTACTGCATATACTAAACAAAACTGATACTCTAAACAAATACATTTAACATTTAGAAGCCATCCACACATGGGCCACTGGTCACATGCTGATCAGGTAGGCCTTTGCATCTATTGCTGCTCCAGTAAAGATGAACTACTCTTCACCATGTATATTTTGGCAAGATAGAACTCATCAGCCCACAGGAGATAATCATATGAGGAACTTGAGCAAGCTTTATCTTGAAAGAATATACTTCACAGGGGTTATTGGTCTTTACCAGAGTACAAAGTAAGGAAGTGGAAGCCTTCATATGAAACTATGCCAATATCAAATACTGTATGATTTCAGATTTTGGACCTTCTATCACACATCCAATCAAGTTTCATGCAGTTATGGATAGGACACAGGTAAGATAACTGCAATTAAAAGTTTCATTTTGAAAGCCACTGTAGCCTTTCAAAATACCATCAGAGCAAAATTTCCCCAATCTCTCATGCTGTAATGTGCAAGAAGTTATCCACAAAAGGTAACATACCTACATCTTTTAAATCTTTCAGTCAGCGCCAGAAGCACCTTTTGGGTAGGAATAGTCTTTGTTATTTTTATAGTTAATAATGTAGTGCCTTCTTATTAAATCCCAGTATAGGTATCAATGTATTTCTCTAATCCTATACTTTTTATACATAGCTGAATGGACCTGCGATTTGCCCCCAATACCTCATAATCTGGGCCTCAATAGTCAAATAGGGTATGAAGTAGTTCAGAGAAACTACATGATAAAAAAACATTATTCTCAAATAAATTGCACTGACAATTGCCACAAATGATCTACATATTTGAAGGCTGCTGCTTTCCCCCCACTGAAATACAAACATCCTTTATGTTTTCACAGTAGAATAGTGCGAAACACAAACTTGGAGTATGATTGTTTCCCATGGTGGCAACAGCACCCCAAAGGAGCAATTTCATTTTGCACCTAAGGTACATATGCGGCAGATATCAGTGCATTCTACTTGATATTTTTCAATTCTAAGCCAATAATTTCCCTGATCTACTTCATACACTCCCTTCTTATTGGGACCCAGATTATGGGGAACTGGGGAATCACCAGTAAAATTGACAAAAAAACGGTTAGTAGATTGTGAAAGGAATCTATTGATAAATATATTGAGGTATTTACTAAGGAGGCATACATCTGACAATTTACCATAAGTTCAGTGATAATCAGATATGCCAAATATCACACATACCCATATCCCACACATACAACCCCCCAGATCTTGATGACAATCTTATTTTCAAGGAAAATAGTGTTTGGAATCACCAAGTTGATAAAATCAGAGACACCTGTAGTCTTTGAAATTTCTTGCACTATTTGAAAGCTATTCGATATGGAAGTATAATACTGGTAGCAGCTCTTTCAACCTTCATCCTGCATTGATAAATAATTCACTGACATTTTTTTTTTTACCCAATAGGCACTTGTATAGAAAAAGAGCCATCTATCAGAAAAAAATGAATATTGGATGTTCAGTTCAACCAAAGACAACAATAATGAGGAAAACAAAAGCTAAACAGGCCAATTACAACAATTTCTTGTTCTTGAAACTGCAGCCTTGATACTGACAGCCAGTTTTGAGCCAGTTGACAGTATTAGTTCCAGTACAGGATATACATAGGTGACACAGAATACACACTATCAATGTTTAAAAAAAAAACATTGCTGATTAACCCTTTCCCGACGGGGCACTCGCTACGCGAAGACCCCTATGCCGGGCGATTACAATATTGCATTGAAATCGTCACACTGGCATGACGAAAAAAATAATTAGTTGAAATGGTCACATCGGGTGTGACGGCACGTCGTCATAGGTAATGAACCGTACAATTGGATAAAGCCGCAACACACGTAGCTAAAAACCAAACCTTTGGGCATGACGTAGCTTTTAATTAATGACGTAACCCAAAAAAACTCTTTTCTTCGGAAACGAACAATAACGAGAAAAATTAATTATAGACAATTAAATAAAAACCGATTAACGGGAGCGATGATTCGCACCATCCTCCCTTTCCCCCCCCCCCGTCTTAAACAAACATCTGACTGAAAATAACGGTTCTGCTCATGCGCCAACTCCCGCGCGGAAATACAAAAAAGTATCGCGTGAAGTCAATACTGTCACGTGAAAATAACTACACCATTAGTGAAACAAATAGGTCTAAAACCGTCAAAATGTCGACCAACCACGACAATTGAAACAAAGAGTAACATTTTGCTTGAAATTTCAAAATCCTTTCGAGATGGAAAGTGCCTTGTTCAAGGGCAAGTACACTCCGTGGGAATTCATCAAGTTTTTTTTATAAAGATAACGCTGCATCACTGAAATAATTACGTGACCACGTGTCTCTGCCAATGGAAAT
Source organism: Penaeus japonicus (assembly GCF_977035675.1). Classification (NCBI taxonomy): domain Eukaryota; kingdom Metazoa; phylum Arthropoda; class Malacostraca; order Decapoda; family Penaeidae; genus Penaeus; species Penaeus japonicus. Next base: position 12,358,120 of record NW_028234417.1, read on the forward strand.
GGAGTGCAAACCAGTGATTACAACCCTGCCACTCACACAATACCTCAACAAAGGTAAAAGTGGTAACTTAACGAAGAAAAAAGTCAGATGCTACAAGTGCCCTGAAAGGGCAAGCTAAAATCGGTCCATTAAAGTGAACCTGCCACGCAGTGGTTAAATAAGGGGGGGTCAGGGTTGGGGGGCGAGAAAAAGCCCCCCCTTGGGGGGCAACAAAAAATTCGTCATTTCCGTATCGGTTGTTGGACGTTCGTTTTGAAAAGTTACTTTTTAACGCAGTGGCCCCATAAAATGGGGGGGTCCAGGGGGGGGGGCAAAGCAACCCCCCCTTGGCTAGTGCAAACTGGGGGACAAGGTTAGGTTAGGTTAGGGTAGGGGTGGGTTTTTGATTTGGCAAAAAGCCCTTTAAATTTTCCGTTCGCGCCAGAAATTCGTTAGTTTTCCGATCGACGGGGGCGCCGGTGTGGGGAGGAGGAGGGGGGGGGGTTGTAACTCACAACGAAAGGATTCCCGATGGAAATAGATAGCGAAACAGGTACAAAACAAAAAAAAAACTACAGAGAAAATATATCGGTGGCCCAGAGGTTTGGTTGCGTCTTTATCCAAATTTACCAATGAACCAGGCTAAGTTCCATGTATATTTACCAAAATAAAAACTAAATAAAGTCAATGTAAGTAGCACAAAGTGCACTGAAAAGAGGGTCAAATTTCCAACTAATAATCATTGTGTCACCACATACATGTGGCGACAACTGTGATCTCTGTACACATGGTACGCCACACAAGGGACTAATTTATAAAATAGCTACTTCTTTGGCATTTTGTATTTCACAGTAAACAGATATATATAGTGTTTTCTGTGATATATTGCTCCTGCAATCAAAAACCCTGATTTCCCACAGGTCACCAAGCCTGGTGGGTATGGGGTTGGTGAAGGGGAGGGTGTGCTGACTCGGAAGCGAAGGGTTTGCACCAAGATAATAATCGGATTCGTTCTAAGCCCACCTAAATACTGCAGTCAATATATAGTATCTGTGAAAAGATCATGGTCATAATCGAAAAAAAATATCAACTGTAGTGTCAACCATCGAATTCCCGTAAGAAGTATTCAGGGAGTACATTCCGGTTCCTTACCAATGGGATGATTTATGTAAGGAGTTTTTTCGGGGTCTTTTCGTCTTTGATCTTTGTGTTTTATCGCAGCAAAATGAACACACTTTATAACTGAACTCAGACATTCCCCGCTGACATCCGTCATCTTGTTACTTGGTACAAATTATAACCTGAAAGGGAAACAAGTGTGAAGAATGCGTATCTTTGTTTACATTTGACTACACCGATAACAAGGAACTGTCTCCTTGCGCAATTTTAAGGCACTACATCTTTGCTTTGTTCTACTTGCAATTATCAAGGTTATACGGCCTTTATTATAAGTAGTATATATTCGTGATAGTAAGTTTTATTTATAAGTTGTAGGTTTTGTGGTTGATATTTATTCATTGTGTAAATCAAACGGCCAGATATAAGACC
>NW_028234417.1:12387146-12392146 GCF_977035675.1 Penaeus japonicus
AGTGCTTGAAGATGGATAGAATGAGAGGGAGAGGAAGAGATAGAGAAGGGAGGAGTAAGAGTAAGAAAAGAGTCGATAGAGAGAGGAGGGGAAGTAAGAACAGATTGGATGCAAGAGAAAATTATTGGAAAGATTATTTTTAGATCTACTCACTTGATACTAATGAATAATTAATGTAAAGGGAGGGAGAAAAAATAATAAGATTATGTTTTTTATAATTCGATGGCAGAGTAAGAGATAAAGAAAAAAGAAAGAGAGATGAGAGGCAGAGAAAGCATCAGTAGTGAAAAGTATATAATGGTATACTGAGAATTTGAACAGTCACTTCCTGAACCGAAATCCCTTAAGAGGAACTACAAGTTGGTAATGTGGAAAGAGACTCAAAAACGCGTCCAACAAGGTAGCAAGGAAAAAAGAAAGAAAGAAAACGATGATCAAGAGATGGATAGCAATGGGGAAGGAGAAGAGAAAGGGAAAGTCAAATGGAAAAGGAGGGGGAGAAAGTAATTAGGAAAGGCGCAGGACCAACGCTAAGTAGGAAGAGGAGCAGAGGAGAGAGGCAGTCAGCGTTTTTCCGGAAGTCACTACTTTGGCAGGGTTGGCCTCGGCTGAGCGAGTACCTCCGGGATGAAGGGGCGGCTGTGTAATGCAAGGACCGGGGGTGAGGGCGTGTTTGCGTCGCATTCCATGTACCGGGAGGAGGGTTTTGCTCACCTAAGGACCGGGCGCCGTTCCAGTGCTCGGACACCACGCCGCGGCGGGGAATGTTGCTGCCTGATTGAAATGTTGTTGTCTGATTGGAATTCAGCTGTTCGATTGGGTGTTTGTCTTGCGCGTGTTGGGGCTTGGGCGAGAAGCTGTTGTCCCCCTGGTGTGCTGGCGGTCGCCGGAATTATTTATTTTTGTTGCTCACATCTGTTCATAGAAGCATGAAGGAGAAGAGAGAGAGAGAGAGAGAGAGAGAGAGAGAGAGAGAGAGAGAGAGAGAGAGAGAGAGAGAGAGAGAGAGAGAGAGAGAGAGAGAGCGCATTCCCGTTATCTCCGATCACCTTCACGTTTACCCATAGCCGAGTAATCCACAAGAAGTTATCTTTATGACAAAGGCCCTTTTTTATATTGCGGTTTGGGAAGAGTCGGCTGATTAGATCTAATCCGTTGTGGAAGCTTAGGCCTCTGCAGTCAATAATAAAGCTGCACATTACAAGTTCCTTTTCATGCCACCTGCTTTACCTCCTTATTTCGTCTTTTCTGCTTCAATCAGCATCATCATCACCATCGTCATCATCTTATTCATCACCATGTTCATCATCATCATCATCGTTATTACTATCACCTGAAACATCACCATCAGCCTTTTCATCCATTTCAACATCATCGTTATTATGCTTGTTGTTATTACTGTTTTTCCAGCACTGTTATTGATATTAATCATCAGTCACGTCAGCAATTTATTTCTTTACCGTCCTATCGCACGGAACTCCTATTATCGTAATTGCGGCATTCCTCCCTCCATTTATTTCCATTTATTTTTATTTTCATTTATTAATTATCCCCAACATTCTTCCCGTCTCTCTATTTTCGTGTATGCCTCCTCTTCACCCTACGATTATCTTTTCGCTTTATTCAATCCTCTCCTATCCTTTCCTTATTCATCCTTGGACAGCCGCCATAGTTACAAATGTAAATAAAGGTTTAAATGAGATTGAATACCTTCACAACGGCTTTTTGTAGTTATTCACTTATTTTTATCGTAATTTATTTTATTCGCCCCCCTCTCTTTCTTCTTCTCTTTTTTCATCTTCCCTATTTTGTCTCCTTATTCCAGGTCAAACGAGAGTCTTTCTTTTTTTGTCTCCTTCTTATTCCAGTTTTTTCGCCTATGTCTTTTTTTTTTCTTCTTTCTCCCTGCTTTCTTTTCTCTTTTTTATCTCCTTATTCTAGGTCAAGCGAGGAATGTGCGTGACCTGTTTTTAGGATCAACACTGTTACGAGTTCAAGCCAATGATTATGGAATGATTCGTGTCCTCGACGTGGAAACAATACTAATTATCCCGTCTTTACTGGTACCGGTTCTAATATATTCTTGGAGAAGTTAAGAGAATGGTTTTGTATAATTCTTTATTGTTGTTGTGTATCTGTTTATTTATTGATATTTGGTTTGTTTTTTTGCGGATGTGGGGGTAGAGGGAGAGGGATATTGTGAGAAAGGGGTGAGGGAAAGATTGAGATAAGTGATCGAAAATGTGGGAAGAGGAGGAAACGAAAAAGATATGAACAAAATAGATAGCGAAGGAAGGGAAGAAGAAAAAAAAACGAAGAGGAGATGAGGAGAATAAAACATAAGGGGAAGAATGAAAAAGTTAGAAAGATATGATGAAATGTAACGATAACGATAAAACATATGACGGTAAATACAAAAACATATGATAATGCCTGCAAGATCATATCGAAAGAAAAGAGGATAAAAAACATCAAGCATTTTAATCATCAACCTCATCACCAATATATTTTTTCACAGTTGCTCATCATGTTATTCATAATATCCTTGATCTCATAACAACCATCACCATCATCACTTTTCTTCTTCCTCTTCATTATCAGTACCCCCCTCCTCCTTCTTCTCTCCCCATCCCCACCAGTAGACGTCTAGACAAGCCACTAAAGAGAAACAAAAAGAACGCTGAACCGGCAGAGGAGCGGCCGCTGTTCCCTCGCGTGAGAAAGAGTTAATAAGAGGATATTTTACTGCTGCCGTCATTTACGTCTTAATTAATTTGCATATTAAGTTACTGAGATCAATGTACAAATGGCGTGACGGAATTAACAATGCATGCTGATCGATAGAGATTAGCATTCGTTGATTTTTTTTTTTTTTTTTTTTTTTTTTTTTTTGGGGGGGGGGGGTGCTGATGCTCAGAGGGAAGGGGCGGATAGGACTCATTTAGTTTTGACGAGTGTATCCTTCGACATAGCCCTATTGCTACCTCATCTCGCCGTGTGATGCCCTATCTTAGCCTGTGACTGGGACCGCTGACCTGATCCAAGGGGTACCGTATGTTCACGTCCGCCGCCTGTTAACCCGGGCACGTTTCGTAATCAAGTCGCCTGTTATATAACGTGACTGCATAATGTCGAGGCGTGAAGGATATTGCAGCTCTCCGGGGTCAGGCCATCACGGAATGATTTACGATAAAATCAACTTAATCACCGATTGCATTATAGATTCCGGTTGCATGCCAGCCCGCACGCGGCAGCAGAATGAGGCACATGTGCGCATCGCACGGAGAGAGACGCGTTTGAGTTGCCCAGTGAGAGATTAAGGAGAGGCTTCTTCATTGCGACACCTGCTTTTAAATGGAAAACAGAATACACGATTAAAATTACAATACAAAAAGTGTGTGTGTTTCACATCCTTCCCATCATATATATATATAATCCCTTAGCCACTTAGTATAAAACCTTGGTTAGATACATGGTAGTAGATATTATTTTTCTTGTGTAATACTTAGTACTTTGATGCCATACATTCGTAACTGAAGAACAGTTTTATCAATCCGTTTGATTGTAAAATTATTTAAAAAGAAAGCCAAAGATAGGGTCCAACAAAATGGGAGACAAAGAAATGATATATGAAAATAATGAATTAAAGGGAGTTGCAAGAAAAAGGGAGCCCAAAAGTATTACATGAAAAAGAGAGACCCAGGGTACAAGCGAATAGAAAGCAAAGAAGGGATGGAAAAAACAGGAAGAAAAGAAAGGTAACCAAGTTAATAAGGGAGTACAGGAGGATTGCGAGACAAAAGGAGACAAAGATGGCTGACAAAGAAAAGAAGAGAGACAAACTAAGAGAGATGTAAAAAAAGGTTTGCAAAGAAAATATGACAAAGAAAGTTTACTAAGGAAAAGGGATACAAAGGAGAGAAGAGAGACAAAGGGGATGTTATGAAGGGAGACAGAATATGTGACAAAGATGGTTTACAAAGAAAAAAATGAGACAAAGAAAGTTTTGTAAATAAAAACATGAGACAAAGAAGGGTTACAAAGAAAAGAGAGATGCATGAGTATACGAAGGAAATTCGCGATAAAGAAGGTTTACAAAGAAGCAAAGCGAGGCAGTATCAGTGCTGCAGTCGGCCCTTCCCGCTGAGTGAAGGTTGGGTGATCCTGACCTCTCTTGTGAAATGCCGCCGCGACGCTTCCCGTGATTATGTCCCTGAGGACGCGCTATTTATTCAATCATTCTCCTTCTTTCCTTTCCATCTCGGGATTACATAAGCATTTGCGAAGAGAGAGAAATGAATATCATTAGTTCTTTCCTTTCTAATTGCTCTGCCGAACAATTAGAAAGATGAGGTTAACGTAGCGGGCTGGACCTTTGTTTCTATCCTGAGGGAGATGCCAACTCGCGGATTTTATGCAGGCAAGTTGAAAGGGTAACCTTCAAAGTGCTAATGGCAGGACGAAGGAAATTCCCGATCCCAAGGAAGAATCCCTAACTGAGAAAGAGGATTACACGGATTGTAGTAGATACGAGGGATATGTTACTAACTAGTATAAACATCATACACACGCGAAGAGCGGACAAAAGAGCGGGAGAGAGAGAGAGAAAGAGAGAGAGAGAGAGAGAGAGAGAGAGAGAGAGAGAGAGAGAGAGAGAGAGAGAGAGAGAGAGGATCGAGCTATGTGAGAGTGAGAAGAGAGAGGGAGAGAGAGAGAGAGAGAGAGAGAGAGAGAGAGAGGGAGAGAGGAGAGAGATAGAGAGAGTAAAGGAGAGAGAGTGCCGAGAGAGAAGAGAAAGGAGGAGAGAGAGAGACAAGAGAGAGAGAGAGGGAAAGAGAGAGAGAGGAGAGGAGAGTTAGAAGAGGAGAGGAGAGAGCGAGTGAGAGGGGAGAGGAGATGGATGATGGAGAGAGAGAGAGAGAGAGAGAAATAAGGACGAGAGAGATTAATATACATGTATATATGTATATATGTATATATATACATATATACATATATAT
>NW_028234417.1:12407146-12409646 GCF_977035675.1 Penaeus japonicus
TTTTATAACTGCACCTATCGTTTTTGCGTCCATTTATTTTCTTCTTTTTACTTTTAAAGGCACAATCTTAATTTAATTACTGTATGGCCGGGATTTCCCAATGGAGGACAGACTTCTAGACCCTTCAGAACATCCATATTTCTTGTGAATATTAGGTCAAACGTAGCCGGCTTGCCCATGCCTCTTTCCTTTGTGTATTTTTTCACCCTTTGGTGAAGACAATGTTTATTGACGATTTCTAGTAATTTTGCACTCCAAGAATTAAGGTCGTCTTTTGAGATCTAAACATTCCAGGCTGATTGGATAATTTAATTCCCTAGTTAAAACATTTTCTTTTGATATGGTTTCCATAATTTGCGGTCATTCCCTTTGCTCATATATTCTCATATATATGCTCATTCTCTATATGTCCATAATGGCGTCATATTTAATTTCCACGTGCTTCATTGTTAACTGTCAGCACAAGAGTATTTAGAAAGGTTTATATAGTGGGTGGGGGCAAACGTGTGCAGGTCATTTTAATGGGGTATGGGGGAAAAATGTAAATTTTGAAGTTATGTGTATATATATATATATATATATATATATATATATATATATATATATATATCCGTCAAACCAACACAGACATTGACCCTAGATATACAAATTGTAAGCCTGGGTTCAGATACAAATGGGATACAAATTCAGTTTCATAATGCGTAAAGTAAAATGGAATCGATGGATTGATGAAATCTAAGACATTTTTCTTCTTTGGTATTTTATAACCAGTGGCATGTCCATTTTTAAAAATTAGCCTAGTTCAAATGGGGGACACGAATTTATGCAGGGGTGGCTCAGGGTACAAACTCACATGCATTTACGCACCTCGCCGTCGCATGCAAGTAAACGGACACATGCACTCCCTCCCACCTCTCGCACTCGCTCTAACTGGCTAGAAATCACTCCCCGCTGATGAGCTAATGTTCAATCTTCGTGTTGTTTTCCATGGATTGATAATGTGTTTGTTCACAGCTTCTATTCTGACTTCTTCTGAAAGCTAATGTTGAAAAAGGGGAACACATAAAGTTGAATAATTTTAAAGCATCGGCACTTGAGACAGTATGTTAAAAGCTAAAACACAACTCATTCCGATCGAAGTCAAAGATCAAGGGTTCGAATGCAGGTTTTCCATCATTTTTTAATTTTATAGCAAATGCAATAAAAACATCAGCTCAAGCATAGACCACGACAGGCTGTAAACTACGGTTTGCATAAATTCGATATCCCATATAATATAATAATATAATATGCATATAATAATATAATATGCATAACACTATAAATAGGCTGTATGCAAAGGGGAGATCAAATGCACAGAAGAATAGCCACACAGTGGACTGATCAATGATTATCATCACCATCATTATTAACACATCATCATCATCAACACATCATCATTATCATCATCGACACGTTATCATTATCATAACCATAATCATTTTGATGGTGATAATCCTCTTCATCATCCTCATACCCTGATCTGAAACTGATGTGATTAAGGAACAGGTTAATCTGCCCTTTTATTAAAAAAATCAATTTTTTGGCCATATTTTGTATCCTTAGCAAGAAGATATATATCCTCCATACTGCAAATCTTTCGCATATGAATGTAAAATAATCCTCTCCTCTCCTTCCACAGCTGCATTACTCGGAAAACCATGTATTCACGAAGACCAGTGCCAATACCACGATGTTCACACCATATGTATCGAGTACGATGTAAATTATACCGAATGCAAGTGTCGCGATAAATACGAGGTCAAGGTCATCGAAGGTCTGCCCATTTCGAATCTATGCTTCCCAAGTAAGTACGATTGTATGAAGTTTGGATTTTTTTTATCTAAAGGAAGATGTTCCAGGGGTGTGCGTTTAGCATCCTCTTTTATACTTATACATGAGTCTCTCTCTCTCTCTCTCTCTCTCTCTCTCTCTCTCTCTCTCTCTCTCTCTCTCTCTCTCTAGAATCATTTGCGTGTTTTCTCTGACACCTTTTCATATACCAGGAAAAGTGCCATCCCCCTAGATATAGTATTATTATACACAGTCGGCCAGAAAACACATATATATATATATACAATATATACATATATCTATAATATATATATTTTAGTTATATATGTACATAATATTTCATATTTAGATATATATAAATATAGAATATAATATATATATATATATTTAGATATATACAATGTATATATTTATATATTTATATATACATATATATACATAATAATATATATATATATATATATATTTAATATATCAGATTAATATATAATGATATAATCTATATATATAATATATATTTCTATATATATATAATATATAAATATATATCAATATATATATATATATAATGTAAATATATGTATAATGCAATATATATAGTTTTATTTTTTTTTTTTTGGTATGTATATATATTATATATAAATATATATATATATAGTATAATACA
>NW_028234417.1:12419646-12427146 GCF_977035675.1 Penaeus japonicus
AAATGAATACAGAATTACAGAAGGGAACACTTTGATGTATGATATTGGGACACATACTTGACACATTATGAATTTATATTGCTTTCGATAGGATACTTGGTGAGCTGTTATGAAAAACTGTACCTCTATTACTTATGTAGAACATCCATAGCTTTTTTATTGCAGAAGGTAGAGTTGGTTTATCATACATTTTTGGATACCATGGATTTGGTAGATTCTTTAGGGAAGATGTAGGAGAGCAGTAGCTGGGCTCTGAGTCACCAGTTGTTTTCTCTGTTGTATCTTTTGATACAGATTGTAGACTAAAACGTTTTTTCACGCTCATCATGTGTATATTTAACACAAAATCTTACACAGGACTGGAAGTACTTTTACATGGTATGTAGAAACATTAGATGGACCTCTTACATTCTTGTGATGAGATTTTTGCCCCCTTTTTTGAAATAGTTGAACTGAATTATGCATAACTGTACTAAATATCCAAAGCAATGTAAACTTTTCCTGGCATAATAGATTGATACAACTTTGAGGTCACCTTCAGATAATCTGCACCCTCACTGTAGAATAACGAGTCGAAGGTTGTGTGCCACAACAAGTAAAGTTGGGTCTCAGGTCAGCTAAGCCGTGAAGGTGAGCGTCGTGCGTGTGCTAATGCACATGGTCACAAAGTGTACGCCCGACGTCAGAGTTACCCCCAGCGTCGTGCCTCCACCATGGGCCCCCACGGCGGTTCCCCCCAACAGCGGCCCTCCCTCCAACCTCTGAGGGTGATCCCCGAGAACCCAGGGGCATCTCATGGGGCAGTCCAAGGGTCACCTGCCAGAGGGGTCCGATCTACACCCTCCCTGCAGCAGAACTCTCGCGGTACACGTGCCCTCCCCGCCCGCATGCGTCTGCTGCTGCTGCTGCTGATGCTGCATTGTGCCATGCTCTCCCAAATGTATTTTGACACCAGAAGGCTATTTTTGGTCTTCTTAGATTTTCATATTTTCGATAATTTGCGGATTTTCGATCTCCTTAACGTTTTCACTATTAGTCCCTCGTCGTATGGTCTTACGTATTTCCTTTTGACTTATAGATTTTCCATAAGATTTAGAATATCCCATTGTTTTTCGGTATGCTAGAGTAAAAACTGAATGCATTAACAAAATGATTTATTAGACATGTATAGTCACCAATAGGTAGTCTGTATTACAGAAAAATTCTAGCAAAAGAGTTCAGAGAGGAAAAAGGAGAAGTAGGTATAGCAGCAAGTTTTAGTAACTCTGAAACACCTGTATCGTTGCTGTAGCACCATATTTAGATCCACATATATATACATAAATATATAGTATAAAAGTGACCTATAAGTAGCACCCCTGTGTAAATAATATCAGTGCTTGAAGTGACAGTTAAGCTAAATTAGTAAGATCTATTAGATTATAAGAGGGCACGTTAGTACTGAATAGTTTCCTTCTCACCTCAAGATAGATTGAATTATACTACATTTCATGTCTTGTAATTAACACTACTTCAACTGTAGTTTATGGACATTAGATTACAGCATAGACAATAACATTACTTTGTATCTCATAGACCTAGACATGGCTGGGTTAGAACATAGAAAACTGGAAGATGAATAGAGTTGTATACATTATAAGAAATGAACAAAAAGGAAATAACTGCTGAACTGAAAGTGTCTGTGAAGTTTGTGAAGTTTATGAATTGAACTTTGCCTCATATTTTGGGGCAATTTGTCTTCACTTGCACATTCTTTATGTCATGTATAAATGCCATAAACTTCTTATAGGATTCATTTTTGAAATTTTGATTTTCAATTCATTATGTCATTTTTTATTGTTAGATATGACAATAGTGTTTCAACTAATTTTAGCCATCTCATCTTTATCTATTTTAACTAACTAATTTTAACTTTTTGAGCACTTTGCACTAGTCAGTAAATTATCCAGATTTTTTCTTTTCATCTTTTTAATGGATGATAGTCCTAAGTAGTGAAGCCACTACCAATATAAGAGTGAGTTGTAGACAGTGCAAACTGTTTCTCCACCAGAAACATACGCAGCCTTTGCCCTGGCCGCCAATGCCTCCACCAGCAGTAGCCCGGCCAGGGATAGACACCATTCCCTGCGCTCTACCAAATCCGCATCCTCATCCCGAAGACCTTCCTACAGCTCCCTCCATCCTCATCGTCCAGGTGGGTGGACAGCGACACTATCTTTTTTTTTTCTTTATCTATCAGTTGAAATTTGTTGGGTTTTGCCTTTTTTTCCTTCTTCTTTCCATTTTTATTTGAATGCCATGGTATCTCTGAGACCTTTTATAATAATAAGGTTAAAGTTTCAGGATTTTTTTCTGGCTATTGCATTGTCATGTCATGTTGATACAGATACAGTATTCCAGAGATTATCAATGAAGAGAAGCATGTCTAAAATTCACTGACATATTTTTCCATTGATTATATTCTATGAAGGACTATTCAGGGTTATTTGATTTGGTTACTGCAATTTGCATGGTTTTATATCTTTTATCTTTAAGTGCTACATTTCTGAGGTAATTGATCTATTTGTGTTAATCATCAAAAGGTATTTCTAGATTATTCACAAATTGTTATTGGAATTACTATTTTTGCAGTGTTAACTATGATGACCATTAGTATTCATAGAACTCATATTTAAAAAAGAAAAAAAATGGACGATAATACTACTCCTTTAGCTATTTAGAATATATGTTAATATTCCCTGTTATCAGCAGCTGTAAATATATCTTTGCATAATGGTAGATTTCATATGTACCATACTGAATAGATGTTGATAGAGACCCCTAATATTGGTAGACTTCATATGTACTGAATAGATGTTCATTTACATGTAGTTGATAATAGATCTTTGTTGCTGTTGAAACAAAGAGGTCAGTGTGCAATAACCATTTTCTTCGTAATTTCTTTCCTATATAATTTACACTTTATCTTTGTTATCTTACTTTAAAATGGTATACCCTTACTCATTTCTCTCATTTGTACAGCTTGTTTATTTGTTTTGAATGGCATTGCTGCATTGTTTCTTATCATCTGTATAATGTGCAGTGATATGTATTTAATTATTTTGTGATTCTTGTTTATATATTTTATATGGTTATGTTCGGTTACCCAATTTCTATATTTTCTCTTTTTGTTCTTATATTTTATTTGAAGTTAAGACCCTCACAGTTTTGGTCTTAATGTGACCAGGCTTTTTTCTTTCTTTCTCTCTCTCTCTCTCTCTCTCTCTCTCTCTCTCTCTCTCTCTCTCTCTGTCTTTCTCTTTCTCTCATTCTCATTCTCTCTCTCTGTTTCTCTGTCTCTCTCTCTATCTTGTTTGTCCCTCTTTGTCTCTTAACCCATTGCGTACGGCCTTACCCATCTTTCTACTTTTGTCACAGAGGACCTTGAAAGGCTCCAAGGTGACAGCCTTGGCCGACTTCTTGCTGGGGTCGTCAGCGGGGGTATCAGTCAAGGGCTTAGTGGTAAAAGTTGCTATATGTTAGCGGTTCAATTTATCCTCCCACGCCCCCACCCACCACGGAGTTCAACAAGGGGAAGCTGTGCACTGAGGCCATGCTCAGAAGCCACAGGGATGATGAAAGGATATACGCAACCCCCGTCTCGCGTTGATGGCACTCGCAAGACCATGCAACTGCCTGCAAGACAGGGGCTGCTTGACCCTAGCCTAGCTCAAAAGAGAGACCAGCCGATTGACCTAACCAAGTCGAGATCAGGCCACCCGTCTTGCTAGAATAGAGGACCAAAGAGGCATGTTGCTAGCCACAGGGCGTACTCATACACGGCATCGCTCAACCTCCAGGACTCCCGTCTCCCAGCGCACAGGGGCGCCACGCACGGCAAACGCGTAGGCAGGTGTGAGCCGCCTAGGGGGGAGGACCAGGGGGGGGGGGGTGCGACCCCACTACTAGATCAGCACCTAGGAACACTTAGTCATCCATCCCCAGAGAACCCGCCGCTGGAAGGCCACCTCAGCGGGAGGAAGAGACTGGCCAGATCCAGAGCGGGCTCATCCGAGGAAGGAGTTCAAGCCCCCGCGCCACGACAAGGCGGTTCCTTTGCGGGGGACGGGTGTCATGACATACATATCGGCACCGATTAGGCCTAAAAGACGGGAGTTAATGCGTACTTGACGCGACATCGGGATCTACTCACAGTTGAAGCGCGCACACAGTCATGAAGTATTATGGCTGTAACAGCGTTAGCTCCAGAGCTACAGGGTTCCAAAGTCAGCCTAAACTCGCATGTTATGATGGATTTATGGAAAAATATTGTTTGGGTAAGTCTACGTTACCCAGAGGGCAGAGAAACACTTAACCTGTCCCTCTAATTTTTAGCCGCTGTTCAGTTCAGAAAGATTTGCGAAGACGTCGCTTCGCCCGGGCTATATGCACAAGGCGGCCGGCCTCTGTCAGCTATCATAACTGAATGCTTACCTTGGCGGTCAGTTGCCAGGAGGCAGTTCAGTTCAGAGAGATTCGCGAAGACGTCGCTTCGCCCGGCCTCTGCCAGCTATAGGTCCTGACTGATCTGATCATCATAACTGAATGTTTACCGCGGCGGTCGGATTGTCTGTAGGCGCTCCAGTTGCCAGGGGGCATGAGACAGACATAGCCCAGCGGCTGTCGTCTCTGGGCCCTGCCTGAGGAAGCGAGTGTGCTCGCACTCCATCAGGTAGTGCTCTAATTTGGCGTCCGGCGCGCCACAATGATCACAGCGTCGCTCATCATGCCCAATGGAGGGTACGATTTGCCACACACAAGGACAGCCGCTAGTGTCGTAGACCGCCCGCCCTGACGACCAGTTAGGTCGTTAGGTAGGCGCCCCGTCCGTTTTTTTTAATTCTCTCTCTCTTTCTCTTTCTCTCTATCTCTATCTCTTTCACTTTCTCTTTTTCTTTCTCTATCTCTTTCTATTTTTCTTTCTCTATCTCTATCTCATTCTTTTTTTCTTTTTCTCTCTCTATCTCCATCTCTATCTCTATCTCTTTCTCTTTCTCTTTCTCTTTCTCTTTCTCTTTCTCTTTCTCTATCTCTATCTCTATCTCTATCTCTATCTCTATCTCTATCTCTATCTCTTTCTCTTTCTCTTTCTCTTTCTCTCTCTCTCTCTCTCTCTCTCTCTCTCTCTCTCTCTCTCTCTCTCTCTCTCTCTCTCTCTCTCTCTCTCTCTCTCTCTCTCTCTTTCTCTTCTCTTCTTTCTCTCTCTCTTCTTCTTTCTCTTCTTCTTCTTCTTTCTCTCTTTCTCTCTCTCTCTTTCTCTCCCTCTCTCTCTCTCCCTTCTCCCTTCTTTCCTTCTCCTTTTCCTCTCTCTCTCTCCCTCTCTCTCTCTCTCTCCCCCTCTCTCCTTTCCTCTTTCTTTCTCTCCCTCTCTCTGTCTCTCTCTCTCTCTCTCTCTCTCTCTTTCTCTCTCTCTCTCTCACTCTCTCTCTCTCTCTCTCTCTCTCTCTCCTTCTCTCTCTCTCTCTCTCTCTCTCTCTCTCTCTCTCTCTCTCTCTCTCTCTCTCTCTCTCTCTTTCTCTCTCTCTCTCTCTCTTCTCCCTCTCTCTCTTTTTTTTTTTCTCTCTTTCTTTCTTTTTCTTTTCTTTCTTTTTCTCTCTTTCTCTCTCTCTCTCTCCCTTCTCTCTCTCTCTCTCTCTCTCTCTCTCTCTCTCTCTCTCTCTCTCTCTCTCTCTCTCTCTCTCTCTCTCTCTCTCTCTCTCTCTCTCTCTCTCTTTCTCTCTCTTTCTCCACCTCTATCTTATTTTACATATGCAGAATATATTTTGAAGTTATAAGCTCTACTTTCCATATTCATTTTTCTTTTTCTTTTCTTTTTTTTTCCTTTTTCCTTTTTTGTTTTTTTTTTTTCTTTTTTGTTTTTCTTTTTTTTTGCCTGACCTCACAATGTTCTTCCACAGGCACCAGGAGGTCTTCACAAGCATCGCTCCGTCTGGTCGCAGGAGAGGGCCGTGGAGAACCGATTGGATACTACGTGTGCATTAGGGATCCTGCCTCCGTACATTCTAGAGGTCTGCACTAGATACCCCATTGACCTGTCACCTGTTCCTTTCACTTAAAGCCAGTGGATGTCCACTCCATTACCAATATCACTGGAAATCCGACCAGACCAAAATGTTAAGGCAATTTGGTCTGCATTATTTTTTTCCTCCTTTTTGTTTGTAATTATTTTTACTTTTGATATGGGCATTGGCCATCTTACAGAAATGATATACTGATTAGGTTTTATATTTGAAGCTATTAAAAAAAGTTTGCAGTGATTGGTTGCTAAATGGATTGGATTGTCTATTGCAGACCTCTAGCTAATTCAGGTTAAAACCAACTTCCTCTGTCTCCTTACAACCTTCAGTATCCCCTAGTTGATCCCAGAACCCCTTTGCACTTTGTAATTAAGTAGATGGTGTAAAAACCATATTGCTTGATGTTTTGGTTGTTATTTTGCTCTAGTCATTGTCACATGGAAATAATTCAAATATATTGCAACAAAGAATAAAGTAGTTTAGATTTTTAAAAAATTTTAGTTTCTATTTTTTTCGTTCTGAACTTCTACAAGGCTTTTAAGGGCAATCATCAAATGTATTATATGAACAGCTTTTAGAGATCATATATTGACTATAAAATTTTTAGAGTTTTTATGAAATGTATTTCCTTTTCCTTTACTAGTCAATCTGCTTTTTATTTTACCTGAACATATGAAGTAAGATTTATGTAGATTAGAATACCTTTGTCATATATGTCTGCTAATGATAGTAGACCTCATAGAAATAGATGATAATTGATAGCCATGTTTCAAGTCTAGTCATTTTAGGTTTACCCTTCACCTGCTAGCGATCAAATTAATGCATTGATTTCCCACAGATTCAGGACATCTGGCACATCTTCAGGTTGGCCTCAGCTGCAGATTTTTTTTCTGCTCTCTTTTTCTTATTGTGCAACCCCACTCGATATATTCTAATCTGGACATGACCCTTCATTTAACAGGAGGCTCCAGGCGCCCATCTCAGGCTTCTACAGCATCAAGTTCTGGGGACCTTCGTGAGGGCCGTGTCCATCATTATCTTTATATGAGACCCAATTATTCCCTAACCTCAGAGGCCACCACCACCACGGGCACTTCAGACTCATCTCCACGAACTCCCAAAAGTACAGAACAACTGCTGGCTGTGTACCACTCTGTGCCAGAGGTAGGTTACTTAGTTCCCTAATAACAATGCCCTCTCATTTTTTTCATCAGTTTTTTTCTTTTTCTTTTTCTTTTTCTTTTTTCAATTGATAAATCCTCTTGCTGAATTGTTGCTGAAGCAAACTAGTCTTTGGAATTGGGATGGCTATATTCTCCAGAAATGTTACCTTTTCCATGCTGTTTATGGCCAGGAGTATCATCATTAAATTATGCAGCTTTGACAAAATTTGAACTTGAAAGCTAAGTTAATGCTTTAAACTTTTTTTGATAATATGCATTAA
>NW_028234417.1:12437146-12442146 GCF_977035675.1 Penaeus japonicus
TTGAAATAGAAACTACAGAGATATATGTATATGTTTTTAAATCAACAATTTTATCTAGTCTCTGATTTCTAAATTCTCGCCTCACAGAAATAGACAAAAATGAATGAGTTGTGTAGAATTTTGTTTTGTACAAAAATAAACATACCTGCTCATATAATCATGTGTGTCTAAATAGGGGGTTCTCAAACTGAGATTCATGGATTTCAAGTGGTCAGATGGAGGTTTTGGTCTCTTTTATTTTTTAACAAGAAAAGGGTCAAGAAACCTTTCTCTAAATCAAGAATAACATAATTCTTATTTGACACTGAACCATTATAAAAGAAACTGAATAAAAAAGACAAACAAAAAAGATAAATGAAATTGGTCATATGGACTTAAACCTTTATTCAATGAATGACTCAGTAATTCTGTTGAATGTCTGATAAGGAACTCCTTGACAGCAGGATTAGAACACAAAATATTTTAGCCATTAGCAATTAATTCCACTTTATAGGAATAAAACTCAGAGCCTTAGGTGCATGAAAAACAGTACACTTGAGTCTATTAGCTTTTACTAAAGTAAATGTGCACATTTAGAGGCCATTCAAACTCAACCAGTTGGTTCTGAAATGGTTTATCTAACCTCCTATTTTTTTACTTTTTTCTCAGACTCTTCCTGTTGAACTGAAATCTAATCATCTACAACTCGACAAGAATCTCTCGGAGAAAAAGGTATATAAGACCAAACCAGCAAGCTGGTTACTTTTGAGAGAAAATTATTAGAAGTCTTTTTTTTCTTTCTTTTTTTTTTTCTTTTTTTTTTTTTTACAGTATGTATCATCTCTCTACCTCTTTCATACATACATGATGATACCAGGTTTGGTTTATAACATGTTCATTGCATGTAGATAAATCAAAATGTGCTAGATTTTTCTGATTCCTTCAAAAGAGTTTATGAACATCACATTTACATTATTGTTCAGATGTCAAAATGTAGATTGGTACTCTCATAACTGGAGGAATCCCAAGGCCAACAAAACTCTCGCAGAACCAGACTGAACCGTTTAAGTATTATACCAGTGGAGACAGATACTTCCAGGATTGAAACCCCTTTAAATTTGCTAACAGTGAGGCACCAATGGACTGATTGGAAAGTCAGAAAGGTATAGAAAAGAGGAATAACTCATTTGATTTTAGAAGACTGATGGAAAGATTTTCAGTTTGGAGGGTGTAAGAAGCTTTTAGGCTTTCTTCTGTTAAAAAGAGGAGAAATATTGGCATTGTTCTATTTTCTTGCAAAAAAATTCCCCTTTTTAGATATCTAGGTTGAAAAGGATGTCTAGAAGAAGTATATGCCATTGCCTCCCACTCCAGTATCAGCATTATATTCAGTATTCTATTTACCCAATTTATGAATATTTCTCCCAGGAAATCACATCACTGCTCATCTGCCTTTGCCTTGGAATTTAGAAAAAGGGAGCAGTCATCAGCATCTCCATGCACTTCATTCTTGATCTGTAGATTTTCCTTGAGTGTAGATGGTGAGGTAGGTGTTTAGCCATGGAAGCAGTATAAGCAAGCTATGCTTGTTGCACTAGTTCTTAGTTTATGTGGCTAGAAACTCCAGTACCGAAGTTTCAGTGCCTACATTACCATAATCAAAATACACGACAAGAATTTTCAAGAAAGTCTGGAGTGACTCATACTCAGCTCTTAACTTTTGACACTATTTGCCAAAGCTAATTACCTATTGATATGTTCTGTGTTTGGCTGACTATATCTGGTTGGATCTGCATCTGATTATAATCTATATGCAATCCCATATATACATTTTTATTTTGTATGATATGCCTAGATATAGATCATTCAAAGCCACAATAAGTGCATTGGCTGTCAATAACATGGCCAAGTAACTGTCATAATTTGACTATATATCATGAAATAGTTTCATTACCATCCAAGATATCTAACTTAGGACTACATTACACCCTTTTTTGAATGGCATTTTAATACAGTTGTGTGACACATTCTTTTTCATCAAATTCCATAAAGTGGAAGCTGCTGATGACATTAAGAATCATCATTATTTCCCTTGATTTATCTTGGTGTTTAAATAGCAGAATAGTCAGAGATAGTATTTGTGGGAATTTAGCAATGACATACAAATAACCTGTGTTTGTGGCACCAGGTGACTACACTGCATGTGTGTTCCAAACAAAAGTACAAAGTAATATCTTTGGACACACCTGAAATCCCTATTATCAGATACTACCTACATGCTGTATTAAGATAATTTTACAAGGATTGCTTGTCCATTTGTGTTATGGCCTCTTGCAGGCACACATTCTAAGCACCTATTGGTGTTAGAGGGCATTTATACATGTCAAAAAAAAAATCCTGTATGTCAGGTGGCAGCTGTACATAACTCTGGCAGACCTGAAGACTGGAAGGCACATATATAGATATATATATCATGAACTTGAATGCCAGATTTTTTTTTTTATACTTTTGTCTTCTATTATACTGTGTATTCTGCTAATCATTTGTATCATTTGTGTTGGATAATTGTCATCAAAATCACAATTATATTCATTATTATCTTCATTATTATGATAAGGGATTGTTGATTAAATTAGTAGGTCGCTGTGTTTAGGCTTGTCTTTCTCACTTTGTTTCCCATTCTTTGTGTAGTACTACAGGTATTTAAGTAGCATAGCCATAAAAATATCTTTACTGAAATTAATGCGTTGCCAAACATTTGAATGTTAGGCAACACTAAGTGATCTTCCACCCTGCATTGCCATGTGATTCAATATGACCTAATTGGCTTTTATGTGTATAGAAAATGTATAAAAGGCATAATTTTTAGAGTATATATCACCTTTGACCCATCTCATTGTGTATTGATATTTCCATACCCAAATTTTAGTCTTGATCTTGCTCTATTTTTAATGTTGTAAATTATGATAAAAGAATAAGTAACTGTAACCATTAGATAAACTTTTCCATTTTAATATATGGATATATTTTTTTCTCTCAGAACTATTATCAAGCTCGTCAAGTCTTTCAAAGTAGCAATCAATTTTATTCGTTATCCCCTCATTGCCTCAGAGAATTTACAAGATGATTGTTGCATCTGTGTCCTTTGAGAAAAAAAAATTATATAGTTATATTTTAAAAATGCCCAATATGTTCAAAAAATTGGGAGAGAAAAGGAAAGGGTATCCTTTATCATGACGGAATGTGTGATTTCAGTGTGGATAGAGTGAAAAACATGATCATCTTAAAGTAGGGATAAATGATAGCCTTATCTGCTGCTGCATTTCTCATAATAAATAAAGCACAGATGTACATTTTATGTTAAATGTGTGTGCATGCATGCATATGTGTGTGTGTGTGTGTGTGTGTGTGTGTGTGTGTGTGTGTGTCTGTGTCTGTGTTGTTCCCAAAATGAAACCTATTGAAGTTTGCAGAAGCTCATTTTCCTAAAGTATTTAATTTTTCTTAAGTTGCAGGTGAGTTATACAAAGTTATACATATTCTTCACAGTTTATGGTCTAGGATAAATCACTGCTCTCCCTCTATGTGGATTCACAGCCTTAAAACTCATCAACTTTGATATGTTATTGTTTGAGCATGATGTTTCATGTTCTTGGGTAGTTAACTGTTAGAGTTAGTTGTATCAAAGGAGAGATTTTTGTTTTTTAATGCATTTTGGTGTTCCAAGTATTATATGGTGTTTTGCCTTTAAGTGTATGTAAATTTCTTATTGGATAGGTTGCACTTTCTCTTACTATGTGTACATACTCATTTCTTCCTTTTCAATGAATGTTTGACGCAATGACAGATATGCACTTATACATACTCAAGCATAACATATAGATTATTCTGTAATGCTTATTTTTTTAAGCAGCCTTTCTGTACAAAAAAAAAAAAAAAAAAAAAAAACAATATACATCAAGTAATATTTTCAGGATCAAGTAAAGCTAATTATAATGACATTCAGTATTAACCCGTTGCCGGCAGGGGATAGATTTGCTTACACTGTCTCCAGGATGGGTTTTATTTCTAAACAAGGCAGCTTCTGCAAAATATTTTGACTTTTCCCACTCCTTGTTAGTCCCTCATTGTAGAGCTAGAGCCATTTTTGTGTTTTGTTTTTTTGTGTGTTTTAGTGTTTTTAGAAATTTATATTTGTCATATCACAGGCTCCATCAATTCTGCAGTTGACTAAAATTGTAGTTCAGGGTCCATATCAACTCATTTTTTTTTCTTTATACTCGATGTGATAAAAGTATTGCTGTTTTAGGGGAGGACAAAAAGCAACTTTATTTTTTCGCATTTGTGTGCTGTCACAAACAAACATGAAACTTATAACCATCCAAAATGACGAAGTAGGGAAGAGGAAGGAAATTTGTGCTTTTGACAGTGAGTGCCACAATAAAAGGCATCCATACTGGCACAGGGGCACATTGTATGCATTGGGCATGGTGTGAGTCACATTCCTCCTCTCGTTCTGCCTGCACATCTTTCATCTGCGGTACTTTAGAGCAAGAGGTCGGCAACTTGCTAAGTGCCATCCCTCTATAGAGATAGTGCTTGCTAGAGACAGTAGATGGGTGCCATTCAATGCTCTCTCTCCTGCTGGTGCTAGAAGAAAGTGGTGCCATCTAGGTTTTGGATGTGAGTTGAAACCCACTTTGCTTACTATTACGGCAGTTACAGTAATTATGACTGCAATTGTCAACATTGCTCACTGATTACTTATAGTACAATAAAATAACATAGTGATCCAAAATCCCCATGACGCCCATTGTCAGGCAAGAGGTCCTGCGTCATGTATGATGAAAAAACACGTCATCCGTCGTTAACGGGTTAATATTGATGTATGATATTCCTCTTTTTATGCTTGAAAAAACATTGACTAATGGCTAATACAAAATTAAAAGAATGATAATAAATACAGTATATTTATGGCATTTCCCACCTAACATTTTAAATAGAGATTACAGTGGTACATG
>NW_028234417.1:12459646-12462146 GCF_977035675.1 Penaeus japonicus
GCTCATGGAGACTCATCCTAGACCTGAGTGTCGAGTTAGGGTTGGTTGCTGAGCTAAGACACATGAACTACTCTAGTTTTCTTCAGGATTTTATGAAAGTTTACAGGGTTGAAGCTTAATAGTCTGGACAATTTCAGCCAGCACATGACTGATCAAGTCAAAACATGTCATGTCATGGGCTGTTACTATGATGTATGCTTTGACGAGGACCATTACCAAACAGAGGATAAAGAGAAACCTAAGAAGAAGTGAGTAACATGTAAAACTACCATGAGTGTGGCATTAGTGGCAAAGGATGGCTTCCTAATCTGCCATTTTTTAAAGTTTGCAGTGGAGGTTTTTACTAGATCATCACTAATTTTTTTCTTTCTTTTTGGACATTTTTTATGCAGCCCGCCACTCTACCTGATGATGTCACGTGATCTTCACAGTTAGCATTAACTTCTCGTTGTCTCAAAGACTATGGCATCTTAGTGTTGATAATGAACATCTCAAAGAACCATAGGAGATTAGGAGTTATGCATTGAAACTGCCAACTGTAACAAGGGATCTAAAGCAGCAATAAGGTTATCAAACAGTGCCATCAGGTATTAGTAGTTGATGATTATAGCTGCAGCTTCCTTGAAATTACAAGCAGTGAAGATGACTGGAGAATGGCTGTTATGAAGAACAAATACATCATAGTGTGGGTTATTTGGCTTAAAAAGTGAGTTAAGAGAATAAGGAAGGTTGAGATAGACTCCGTTGTACATCAGTGTTGTCGAGTCATGTTGTCCTCCGTACATACAAGTACAATATTCAACCATTTCGTGCTATTTACTGTTTCATTATCCTTTAAAGGCGTACACATGTATAATAGTTTATGATATTGTATGTCAACAGCTAAAGTTGCAAATTTTGCATATTGTAATGAAAGTGAGTCAATTACCAAACCAGTATTATCTATCTTTCAGAGGAGACAAACCTAAATACAAATTTCTATCTCTACTAAATTATTTTGGTCAGTTGGAAACATAATGAACTATTTGGAAATACTGAATTTGTATTTTCCTAAATAATTTTATTTTTTATATTGATGCTGGTTTGGTAGTTAGATTTCAGGTTGTGTGCAGTGAAAAGAGAGACTTGGTCTCAATAAGTTAATCATTTTAAAGGCAGGCTTTATGGAAAATCTTGCATTTTAGAATGAAAACATATTTATAAATATCATTTTTTAACTTAAAACAGATACACAAGTCATAACTGAACATTGTTTTGCAAATCATTTCACAAAAAGATAATCATTCCCAGACAAACTACAGTATTTCTTCGATGAAACCATATTTGATTAAAAGTAAAATGAAACACATGTTATAAATCTTCATTTCCATCTGTATCAAAAGAGTTGTTGCTTACAAGAGTAAGTGTAAGATTATACACTGTAACACTTGTGTTTGACTAATACTCAGATGTACTATTGGGTACAACTCTGTACATCTGTTATTTCTTAAAGTACTAAAAGTATCATTAGTGTAATTGTTATTTTTTTAATAATTAATGTAATCATTATTAATGTTATTATTCTTTCATAATTATGATAATTATTATTATTATCATTATTATTATTATTATTATTATTGCTATTATTATTATTTTTATTATCAATATTGTTGTTGTAATTGCTGTTATTATTTTAGTATCATATAACTATTATTATAATTATTGTTTTTATGACTGTAATCTTGAATATTATCATCACTACTATATTTATTATTATTATTATTGTTAATAGTAGTACTAGTTATCTTATATTTATTTTATTTCATTATTATTTTTGATAATCAAATCATGGTGCTTTTTATTATCATCAATATCAATATTGCATTAGGACTGTAAAAGCTTAATTCACATTTAACAGACATAAATATTAATATTCTTAATATTGGGATAAAGGTCAGCTATGAACATCCATTTGTTGCCAGATGTAGGAGTACATTTTTATCACAGGGTAACATGGTTTTAATAACATAATAATGAGACAGTGAAGTGTGTACTTCTTTTAAATACAATATAGTATTAATAGCTTTATAAAATAATAACTATCAAAATTATGACATACTCTTTCCTTGAAAATGCTCACTGTATGTAAAAAAATATTTAAAGGCTATCAAATATTCAGATTATGTTAGGAAGAGAGAACAATTAAAAGTAGTTAGTGGTACAAGCTTCTTATCTGGCTTGTTGCCTCAGTGATTTTGCATAGGCCATTCAGAATTGTAAATGTCTCTTTTATAGATTGTAAATGGTTTTGGATTATAAACATGTTTAACATTGTAGTATTAGTATTGGTAGTAATCAAATTTTAACAGTTGTTATCATTATTGTTTTTACTATTACTCTTTATTGTGAGTCTGCAAGTCAGTGTTAAAAATCAATAGCATTTTACTGTCCCGAAGCCCTCAGCTGATCTCATAATTGGGTTATACATTTTAGTCCACTTTTGTTGGTAATACTGAGGGAG
>NW_028234417.1:12467146-12469646 GCF_977035675.1 Penaeus japonicus
AACACTCACACTAACCACAAACACACACTACTCGACTCTAACTAACAAACTCCCCCCCCGCCCCCCAACCCACACACAATACACCCCCCCCACCCACACCTCACACACACCCACACACCCCCCTACCACCCCCCACCCCAAACACTCTATATCTATATATATACAAACTCTATCTAATCACTCTCTCAACCATACTCTATAGCACTTCCACACAAACACTCACTGGAGATATATATATATAACGTGCCATCAACAGGACATTTCACTCATAACTCACACAGTATCACACTCAACAAACTCCCACACACACACTCAATCTCACAATTACAAACTCTACTCACACTAATCACTCACTCACTAACACACACCCCAAACACTCACAACTATACCTAAATTACACCTATACATCGCCTCACACTACACAAACACTCACTAAAAAATATACTCCATCTCCTACACATTAAACCCTCGAAATCCAACTCTCAAACACTAACAACTCACAACTCTCACATAATACACACACAATCATATCTAAAACTGTCTCTTATCTATTTATATATAAAAATATAAATATATTTATCAGACATATCCAATCTAACAACTATTCTCTCACTAACAATCTATCTATGTATCTCGATGTGAGTCTACTGCCTCACACTGTAACACTAACATCACACTCACTCATAACACACTCACACAATCTCTATCTATCTCCACAATCTCACTCACTCACCCACACTCTCAAACTCCAACTCTCAAACTCTCAAACCCACTACACTAACACAAACATCTACATATAAACTATCAATACATCAATCACACACACACACAACAATCACAACCTCTCTATCACACCCAAACTATCACACACAAAAACTAACTAACACACACCCTCTATCACCATATAACTCCTATCTCACCCAAATCACACACCCACACACACCAAATCAATTCTCCCTATACACTAACAATTGACTAACTCTCTCAACTAAATATGCTAACTATAACACTAAACTAACACCTCACCCCCTCTACATCATTTTCTTCACAATCCTACTAACTATATCTCTCAATAAATATATATAATAAAACTCAAACCCTCCCAACACTGTCCATATATCACAAATAACACTCTCACAATATATATCTCACACACACAGAGAGTGTAGTTAGTGTTTGTTGTGATATTGAGTTATAGTGTGTTTATTCACACACACTATCATCACACTCACATCACACTACTCTCACCTCTCAATCTCACCACTCCCAAACATTTACATTCATACTCACTCATTCTCACTTTCACACAGAAGCACTTACAGACACTATCAGACAAACTCTAATACTACTCACAATCAAATACCAACACTCCAAACTCCTAACTACTATAACACTACTATACATTACATCCATAACCATATACATAATACCCTACACAAACAACTACAAAGAAATATGAATATGTAATCTAAATATATATATAATATATATATCTATATCTCTAAACTATATAAATATATACAAACCCCCACACACCCACACCCCCCCACCTACTACTATAAATATCTACTCATAAATATATATAACTCAACTCTAAAACTATATAACTATATCTTCATAAACACAAATAAGACACTCAACTTATATCAACTCCATAAAATAATCTAAATAAATAACAACTACTAACACAAACTCTCTCACTAAATCACTAACACTGCCTCATCACAGTATCACAACAAAAAAATATCACAAAATCAAAACACTCACAATAAATCAGAATCCTATAAACAAGAAAACTATATAAAATATATATAACTCATTACTATATCACTGTCACAATCTCAATATATCACAGACCCACACTCTATGTCTCTACAATGAAACCATGTATATACATCACAACAATCAATAACTATCATAAATCTCTATCTAATATCCAAAATTATATCATAATATATAACGGCCAGTAACCAACTGAATATCAAATATCTATAAATAAATAAATTATAAAAAAACATAACAACAAATGTAAACATTTAAATAAAAAAATCTAATATCTATATAACATTATCACCATCTACTATTCATATATATCTCAAAATCATCTATAAAATATATTAAAATAAAAAGATCTCTATCAAAATCTCTATAACAACAATACTAAATATAAATATATCTCTATAAATAATATATATAAATATATCAATATAAGTGTTAGTTTGATTGTGTAGAAGTTAGTTAGTGTGTGTGTTTTTAAATATATATAAAAATAAATATATATATATATATATAGATACTAATATCTATATATAAATATCTATATATATGATTATATAATATATATAATATCTATATAAATATATATATATATGTATACATCCATAAATACATATATTTACATTTATATACATATACATAAATATAGATATATTTATTATACATAAATGTAAAAGTCTACATGTATAGACCTACATAAATAGAAATAACACATATAGATAGA
>NW_028234417.1:12474646-12479646 GCF_977035675.1 Penaeus japonicus
CTATCTATCACTCTAACACTAATTTCTATAAAACTAAGAAAAACTCAATCAAAATCACATCTATCTCAATAAGCCACTCTCTCAATCAAACTCAATCATCACACGCCTCTATATAAAAATAACCTGCCTAATAGAACTACCACAATCTAACCACTCACTCACTCACTCACACACACTAACTAACTCTCTCTCAAACACCACCCCAACCCACCCCCCCCAACCAAATAACATCACTCACTTCGCACACACAACAGACACTCACCTCTCACACTACCCCGCATCTATCTATCTACAATCTCAACCACTCACACTAACACACACCACACTCTCACCTCTCACCCAGTTACTCACACACACACTCTATCTATCTAACACTCTCACTCAAACGTCTCAGGCAAAAAAACTCAAATACCCACTCACTCAGATACACACTCAAACAAATCTATCACAACAATATTCTCTCTAACTATATAAAACCTTCACACTCACAAACCATCTATAAAACTAACTATATCCACTACAGACCTAAAACTCCAATATACTGTCACCCTATATCAATAACAATATTAATCTACTCAATATATCTCTAACTCACAAACATAAAAATATAATATTTAACACTATTAGTGTCCTCTACAAACCCAATACATATAAATCACTATAAATATATAAAACTATATTCAAACTATCTAAATATAACTCTGTACATATATAAATATATAAAATAAATAATATATATATAAGTATCACTAATATAAAATAATCTATACTCTCTAACACTAACTGACAACTAAGTCTAAGTATGTATAACATATATCTCTATATTAATTCTAAACTGCAAAACATCACAAACTAACATAATAACCAAATAAGTAAAACAGTATGTCTCAATCTCTCAAAAACACAGTATCTCAATACAAACCAAATCAACTAATACTATACTCCTATCTAAAATATCTCACACTACACATCACTAATCCAATATTATACTATATATAAATAAATATAATATATATATATATATATAAATCTAAATCGTATGTATCATACACCATCATCAATATATATCTATCATCTAAATCTCTATAATAAAAACTCACTCTCAACACATTCTACCTGACTTTATATAAACCACACTCTCAATCCAAACATATCCACTCACTCTCTCACACTCAATCTAAATATCACCAATAACACACCCTATCACTCGATACCCAATATCTATATCTCAATCTATCACCACTAACTCTAACACCAACGTAGCCACTCACTATAGCACTCACTCACTATCACTCGCAAACAAACTGAAAACATCCACTCACTCACAAACCACTCACAAAACCTCTCACACACTATCATTATCATGACTCACAATCATCCACTCTCATCTCTCACAAACGACACTCACTCTCACTAACTCACACTCACCTCTCTACACACAATCACACAATCTCAATACACACTAAAACTCAATTACAAACTACACTACATATATTCCTTTCAAAATATCAATACTCTACATGTATATAAAAACACACAGAAACAAAATCATGACTATATATATACAAGCAACACACAATCACTCTCACTCTCTATCACAACACACACACTCACACTCAGACACTCACACACACTCACTCACTCTCACACAACCACAAACACACAACACACTCACAACACACTCACAAACTCCCTCTAATAACAACACCCTCACACACAATCCTCACACATGCCACAAACAAACCCTCTCTCAACACCAACAAACTCTCTATACAACCCATTTCAATCTATATATCCTCTCTACTATGATAACATCTATACCTCACAATCCCCTGCACACCCAAGCACACATTGAACACTCTATATCACCAAACCTACAGTAACTATCTAAATCTATATCACACTCTATCTATATCACACACACCATGAAAATATAATCAATCATAAAAACTCACAATAATCACTTCCTCTCTAACACTCTAGATATATCTAATCTAATACTAACATATAAATTGTTAATCTCTCTATGTATTTGATCTATATAATATATAATTTCACATCATGATCACAAAATATAAAAAAAAAAAACTATATATATATATATCTTTATTAACTAACACTATGAATATCTAATCAACTATATACATCAATCACTATAAATATATCTATAACTTAAACTTGAAATATATCAATATCTATATATAAATGAATATATAAGTAAAACTATCTATTTACCCCCTAATATATGTATATACTCTAAATGCCATTATATATATATTCATAATATAATATAATATCTATATATATATATATATATAAATATCTACTTACACACATACTGGGATATCCATATCAACATATAGCCAACACCCATACAACCTCTCACCTCAATAACTCTTATCAACTCTATCAATCGTCTCAAATAAATTTATATATATATAAATGTTATATCTGAGTAATCTATATCAATCATCAAAACACTCTAAACATCACACTCTCAAACAGAAACAAAATCTCTCATAATCTGTCCAATCAAACTCACAAAACTCCAAAAATCTATGTATGTATGTATATACAAGTATTTAACATCAATCGATTAACTATTTATCTATCTCTCTATCTATCTCTCTATCTATCTATTCTATCTTTAAATATAAATAAACTAAAATATATATATCTAACTATATCAAAATATATATGCATGTATGTATTATGTATGTATGTATTTATTTATGTTGTTTTATACACACAACAGCACAGAACACATACACCCACCACACACCACACACATACATAATATAAATACAATTGTTGTGGTGTGTATATATATATAAATAAATATATATTTATATATAATTATATAGAAAAATATATTATATATTAATTATGTATAGATATATAATATATCTATATATAACATAAAAAAATATATGTATGTTTTTGTGTTTGTTGGTATGTGAGTGTGTATATATAGAAAATATAATCTATATATATCTATATATATATATATATCTATATATATAATACACATAAATATATATATACTATATCTAGATAAATCAATAAAATATTACTATAGATATATCTATGTACATATATGCAAATACATATATATAAATATTATATATTAAAATATATATATATAATAATATATCAATTATATAACATATAAAAAAAATATATATAAATATATAGTATATATATGTAATATTTAAATATTTTCTATGACAAATTTTATATATATTCATATATAAACATATATATAAAAAAAGTATATATATGATCTATATATATATAAGTATATATATACTAAAAATTAACTAATATCATCTATCAATATAAATATCATATATATAACAATATTAAAGTAACTATATTTGTCTATATACTCTACCTCTTACATCTCCAATACCAATATCTATATATATATATATATAGATACTAATACTCTATATATATTTAAAAAATACATACACACATATATTTACACCTCTATATGTAAAAAATATGTAAACTCAGAATATATATATACACAAGAATATATTAAATTCTATTAAATTTTATTAAAACTATATATCCTCATATAAAACAAACTTCAATAACAATATCTTCAGACTATTATCTCCAATATTCTATAAATAGATACACATACCTCTATAATATCTAAAACAAATAAATAACAATATAAATATAATATATAAATATATATTTGTTTGTGTGTGTGTATATAAATCAAACTATATATATCTATAAAATATAAAAATCATATATGAAATATATAAAACTCAATATCCTCCAACTGACGAATGTGTGTGTGTGGCGAGTGTGTGTTGTGTGAAATTAAATTAGAACACTAACATACTTACTCATATATATCTATATAAATATCAATAAAATATATATCAAATATATAATATAACTATATCTATATCTTTATAAAATCTCTCTATCTATACAAAATACTCAAAACAATATATAAAATAACAATCTATCAATCTCAAAAAATATAATAAGTAAATATACTGGTATATCACTATATCTATAAAAATATATCAAACTCAAAGTCTCACACTACTCATCAAACAATCTCTGATCATCTATCTCATACACTCAGTACTGAACCTCTGAATTACTATAACTTCTCCACACAAACACAAACTATCACTCATCTCCCAATTACAACACAATATCACTCAATACAATCACACACTCACTAACTCCATCAAACAATCTAATATCTATATATCTATATAACACTCAATCTCTCTCTTACAATATCACTAACAAACTATCTCTCACACTCTCTCACAAAATATATAAATCATAATGTAAATGTATAACACTCTAAGTTTTACCGCACGAGTATTACTATCACACTATCTATATATCAATCAATCAAATCCACACTCTCTCTAGATATAAAACTATATATATCTATATGTATCTATATGTAAATAAAAATATCCTATAATACTCATATCTCATATATCATATAATGAATCTATCTATAACTATATATCAAAATAAGCTAAACTATCACTCTGAAACTACAACAGATTATCAAATGCCAGGTCTGTCTATATATTTATCCTATCAATAAAAATATATCTCCAACTATCATATATCAATATATAAAAAAAAATAATAAAAATTACATATATATAACAAAAACTCATAACATAAATCCCACTATCTCTACATCAAACTCTCTACACATCTATACTATAAATATCATATCTCAATAAAAATACAATCTAAATATCTAAATCAAACTCTCAATAACAAACTCTAACTAACACAATCACATCCCATCAAACACACACACAAACACTCACTCTCACTTAAACTCACTCAGCTAACACTCTCTAAATCTCAATACTCATAGCTATCAACTCTCACTCATCCCAATCTATAAACTACCTACTCTAAAACTAACTATCACTCTCTCACAATAATATATACACCAAAACACAACACCAAAATCTATACAAACTATCTAT
>NW_028234417.1:12494646-12499646 GCF_977035675.1 Penaeus japonicus
CAAAGAAAAATTTGTACGCCGAAACTTTGCTATTTTTCTCCTGTAAAGCTTTGTTTGCAGGGTCTTCTACAATGAACGACTGACTTTCATTTGTTTTGCCTTCTTCTTTCTTAGTTTTTGAAGTTGAATGTTTTTTCTTCCTTTTCAGGCTTCCCCACATGAATCGTCTTATGTCTCTGGTACTGTCTACAGAGGTCTCAGAGGTTTCAGACTTCGTCTCTTGGTCATCTTCTAACTGTCGAGTCCTTTTAGCTTCATCAATGTGTTTCATGTCATGCTGTGGTGACTGCCTCGCCTCAGCCCAGCCTGTGATTGTTTTCTTCTCGAGTCTGCTTTCAACTGTTTCTCTTGCAAATTCCTCCTGCTTCTTCTCTAAGTTGGAGATTTTTTCCGCTACTGAAGCCCCGCTGGTTGTTTTTGAAGCATCTTTGCTTCCAATATCAGAGGCCGAACGTACACTCTGTAGCCTTTTTCTTCTCACAAAGACTTTCTGCTTCGGCGCTTGTGAAGTAATTCCTTCGTCTCCTGTATCTGGAGTATCGTCGTCGTAAAGAGTAAATTTCCGGATGAGTTTTTCTCTCGGAAGCTTGTCCTCGGGTGTCAGGAAAGATATTGCTTCTACTGCCTCTTCGACTGAACATGGATTAGTTTTGAATTCGTCTGCTGACACTTCGGTGCTGGACGTGTGCTCCACCACCTGATAACTGCTGCTCTTTATGGGACTCGCTGGTTTTTCGGGTGTAGTGTTTTCATTACTGATACCTGACTTAACAAAATTTCGAAAGGAAAGTCTGTCGAGTCTGCCGCCCATGCTGGATTTCAGAAAATTTGCTCTCTGGGCCGACACGTCTGTCTCAATAACTTTTTTTTTAACCGACTTTTTTTTTAGTGAATTATTTGGGGAGATCGCACTGCTCGTTCCCCTCCCATCCTTTGGCAATCTTGATCCACTAGGCAATGGCGGCGGAGTATTTCTTCCAGTAAGCTGTGTCGTGTCGTCGCTGCCTTTACTATAATCTGTTGAACATAATTCTTGAGCATCGCCGTCTACCCCAGTGCACTCCTTATCAGCCACAACAGCAATGGCACTCGCGGGACCCTCACTTGCACTGACTGGTGAAACCGCAACTTCGTCCATGGCGGGTAAAGTGTCCACTTCAACCCTGTAGGTCACCACTGTCATATCGTCTAGTTTGGGAGAACTTGCCAAAGCCTTCACACTGGCCAGCTCCTCCGAAAAGGCCTTGTCACTCTCAATCAAGTCTTTCTTCCCTTCGGCTAGTGTGGCTTTGATTGCATCGTATTTCATTCTCTCCTGTGGAATCGGACTCTCTGTTAGACCCCGAATCTTTTGAAGGAATTCATGCCGAAGTTCATTATTTTTTGAGTCTCTGTTTCTTTTCGTTTCCTTTCTTGATCGAGATTTCTGGCTGCGCATCTTGACAAAAAAGTCAGGTTCACTTTCCTTCTTCACAGGCTCTGCTTTTGCCGCACTGCTTTTATCAGTATCGACGTCAACTTCAGGTTTCTTTTGCTCTTCATCGTCTGATAACTCGAACATGGTTTCCTCAAAACATTCACTATTAGCATGAGATGTTTCCTCATTTCCTTCGTCTTCAGGTTTATCATCCATGGTAGGAGACGTTGAGTACAGGCGCAGGAAGTCCTGTTGAATGAGGGTGCCAATAGAGAGGGGCCGAGGCGAGCGTGGGGAGGCAGGTAGTGATTGTGCTTTAATTCTCATAGCAAATTGTTCCACCATTTTGTTTACAGGTGTGGTCGAAATTTCTCTCACGGGCGTTGTGCGCAAGCTGGAAGAGCGCTTTGGTGTGTAGGTCTCCAAAGGGAAGGGCTTTACGGGAGGGACATTGATCTCTATCTCTACGCTTTTGTCATCCTTGTCACAGGCATCCTGTTCAGAGGATCCGTCCTCTGTCTGGTTAGCTTCCAGACTTGCATTGTTGGTATTCACAGTAATCCCTTCTGTTTGAATCTCTGCTATTTTTCTTTGTACACTCGCAAGATCATTTGAAACTTCGGGAGCTTCAGAGCTTTGTTGTTCGATACTCTGGCAGTCTTGAACGACCTTCTTCTCATCTTCCTGCACAACTGACGCATCATTACTCTGGCCGCTAGAATCTTCGTATATCTGACTCCATCGCGATCTTCTCAATACATTTTCAGTCTTTGGGCTTACTGGTCGCTCAATCAGCTGCTGTTCTGCCTGAATTCGCTGAGCGAAATGTTCCACCATTTTGAATACTGAAGGAGTGCATTGTTCATCAACCTGAGGCGATGCTTGTTTAGGCGATTCTGAGAGAGTTTCGTTCTTTTGCTCAGATGCAGAATTCTCTAGAATTCCCTGCTTAGATTCATCCTTTTCCTCATTAACATCGAATTCCAATTCATTATTTTTATCAGATTCAGGAAGCGTTCCGCAGTCAATGGCGATCTCATCCTCTTTTTCAATAACTGCCGTCTCTTCTTCTTCATTTTGTTCAATACATTTTGCACCTTTTATGTCAATAATATCACTCTTTGACTCTTTTATAGGACAGAAGGACTCGTCATGTGAAAACAGCTCTGATACTTCCATGTCAGCTTCCGTCAGTGATGATGACATAGAGCCTGAGGTTATGCACATGAATTCTTCAGGAGACATTGTACTCTCATCATCCATCGATCTGTCACCAGTGGCTACCATTTCTTGTATATTTTGTGTGAAAGTATCTACAGGGCAACAATTGGTTCCCTTGCACTCGATCGATATACTCTGAGGAGGTGCTAGAGGCTCGGTTAGAACTGCCTCACTTTCATTCTTAGGCCTCTTTTCGTCCTCCTTTGAAGGAACAGTTTCACTCTCCTTCAGGGACTTCTGAATTTGTTGCATCCGGAGATCATGCAAGTGCATCTGGGTTTGGAGTGGGGACGATTTGGGGGAAAAGATGTCCTCTGGTCTCGTTGGTCTCTTTATGCCGATGGGACTAGTAGCTGTGACAATGATTGGTGCAGCAGTCTCAACTGTTGCAGGCGATTCCATTTTGAACATTTCTGGATGCTGAAATTTCTCAGGTAATGTACGAACCTCTGGTTTGACTTGCTCTGGTATTTGGAGCGTGAAAGTGGGTGACTTCGTGACATATAGAGGAGGAGCACTATATTCTGGTTCCTGTGGAATCTTTTTAAAGGCCCTCCTGAGACTACCAAGTTTTGAGGAGAGGGAAGGTGATGAACATGGTGATGCTTCCCTTGGGAGTGTGCCTCTCTTATCCTTTTGTTCGTCTGCCACATACTTTCGAGAATAGCTCTGATCCGAGGATTCACCTGCAGATGCATTTGGCCGGCTGGAGGTATTTCCTGGCCAGTCCATGGTCTCAATAGAGTCATAGGGCGGCGTGCCGGAGACGGGACTCGGGAGTCTTGGGCTACCGGGTCTAAGATTCACCAGCTTGAGATCGTCTCTCATAACGCTGATGGTCTCACGCAATTCTCTCTTCTTCTGCTGTGTATTGGCACGTGGTAGCACTGGACTCACTGTCAATGTGTTCAGCCCTGCAATGAAGTTCTTAATATGTCCTCCCCGCTTGATGCGAGGACTGCTGCCAACATGCGCGGAGGCCACTTTCTTTGGTTCTTCCTTCTTTTCCAATTTCCTTGGATCCAAGGTGTCATACGGTCTCTCTCTTGCAATACCCCCCTCTAAATAAGAAAAGTTGCTTGTGGCTACAGAATGGGGTCGTGTCCTTCGGGGAAATGTACTCATTCCAATTTCTTGTACAATGTTAAATTCTGGATGTTTGTCTGCATGCTTGCCACGATTGATTTTCAGTGAATTTGTGTAATCCTTTCTTTCTTCTTTCTTGGGGTCATCATTTTCAAATGACCGACGGCGGCCATGGAAGCTGTTACTCCTTTTTAGTGGTTTAATGAGATCGGCCTCCTTCTCCTTGGCAGCAAATGCTTTTGAAAACATTGACACAAGTTTCTTCACTGGTGTACTTGGGGTAATTGGATCTACATTCCTGCGAGGCTCTGGGTACGTTGACCGAACTGCCGACCCCCGCTCGAATGCGCTAGCCTTCTCTCTGACCACCTTTGCTTTACTGTCTGATAGGGGAGAAGTTGGAGCACTTTTAGCTCGACTGGTTACTTGCTTCAGTTCAGCTTGAAGTGCCTGCTGGACGCGACGACTGATACCCTCTGGAATTTCACTGCAAGCCCGAGCCGCAGATGTGCTGCGTCTTTCCTTTATGAGATTCTGGTGTTCCCAGAAGTCAAATTCTGGTGAGAGTAAAGGACTCTTGCAACGAGTAGGCACGTACAGACTCCTCGGACGTGCCCGAGTGTTTACTCGCGATCGTGACTGGTGCTCATCTCTGATCATTCCATGATCAGGGGGACAGGGGGACATGGAACCTTCGCGACTGCATCCTCGACTTCCAGGTCTGCTATCAGGTGCTTGGAAGGAGCAGATAGATGGAACTGGGGAATTTCTTGATAGGGTAATCAGATTATCTACATAACGAGATGCTGGGTCATAGTCATGGCAAGAGGTAGGTAGGACCCTTGGGGGAGGGGCGGGATTCGCTGGCATGGGAGCTGAGGCCCTTCGACTACGTCCAATGCGATGCCATTCCAGTGTGTGGAGGCGAGAGTCTACCATGCTTATCATTCTCTTCTCAGGCCGGAATCTGAAGGGCACAATGTGATTGAGCTGCCGGGTATAATCTGACATCACCATATCATATGCATGACTCACATTTCGGAATGGCAAGACATTTTCAGTCTGGAGGGGCCGTCGGTCCAGCACGTGGAGGTGGTGAAGGAGCTCTGCCTGCAAAAAGTGCCTGAAAGTCGCCCACCGCGTTGAGAGCATCATAATGGGGTCAGGAGGACGATTGCTTTTCAGACTCTTGTGGCACATTTCCCTTGCCTGTTGGTCACTCCGCCAGTCCAGGCACAGAGACCAAACTCGATGGTGTGTTAGCAAACGGGCATAG
>NW_028234417.1:12507146-12509646 GCF_977035675.1 Penaeus japonicus
AGGAGGAGACGAGGCAGTCGGCGCAGGGCACGCCGCCCAGGGCCTCCTCGCGCCCGCAGTAGCTGCAGCACACGCGCCGCCGGCTGCTGTTGACGCACTCATCCTATGGTAGAGAGGCAGTGCCCTTAGTCCAGGCTGTCTTCAGAAACAGCGATACAATACTCATTTCTAGTTTTATCAATTTTTATAAATATCAATTATTTTACGTTATTTTCTATAGCACAATTTCCAACACAAATACTTAGATGAACAACGTGAGACAAGCAATCCGGATTGCTTCAAGTTCATTTAATCTCAACAAGTTTTTCTTTTCTACCCTGTAGTAACCACAAAAAAATCAGCAAGAAAGCGTAACAGAATGTGTTTCCCAATGGTTTAGTTTACTCACCGGTCGACGCGTGACACAGGACGAAAAGAAACAAAACTAACATTCTAATACTTCATAGCTTTTGGAGACTTACAACCTGAAGCTGAGCCTAGTGATCTTGCTCGAAACGACGTGTTCTTTACTCATTACCATTCTCTCCTTACCGCTGCTTTGCTTGTGTCCGTGCGACTCACCAGATGCCTGACCCGGTCCTTCTTCTGGCAGGCGAGGGAACAGTAGAGCGCGAAGCGACATCCCGAGCACCACAGCCTGCCAGGGGCGTCGCACACCCAGCACCTTCCCGCCGCGGAATCCATCTGGGAAGGAGCGCACGCTTGAAAGCAAAGTTTGACGCCGATAGGAACTTCTATCGAAACACTTACATTTGTATTGTATGTTAAAGTTATGTTTATGTCGTAAACACGTGCAATGGGTGGGATCTCGACCCCATTCTTAGACGAGAATTTTGTCTAGTGTCTAGATTTTTTTTTTTTTTTTTTTTTTTTACTTCCAAAAATACTTGACAGTACTCAGTGCATATTCAATGAATTATTTTATCAATATATATATATATATATATATATATATATATATATATATATATATATATATATGTGTATATATATTACATAGAAATCAAAATCAGCATCAGGGCTTCATCTCACTTCAAATTATACTTCCTTGTAACACATGTCCAAAGTGCTCCACCAACTTCCATTTTATAAAAATAAAAACAATGCAACTAACTGCTGCTAACTTATTTCTAGATAATGCAGTTGTTATATTATGTGAATGACACATGCTCCTTCTTGTAACAGATTCTCAAATGAATGAAAAACGGGTAAATTTTTAAATGACTCTATTCTGTCTAAGAGTCTATTCACCTATCTATCTACTTACACTGTCCATATATATATTTGCCTCCATTTCTGTCCTTTTTATCTCTCTCTCTCTCTCTGTCTCTCTGTCTGCCTCTCTTTCTCTCGCTCGCTCTCTCTTTCTTTCTCTCTGTTTGTCTGTTTGCCACCCCGCCCCCCTCCCTCTCTCTCTTTTTCTCTCTCTGTTTGTCTGTCTACCAACTTCTCTCTCTCTTTCTCTTCCTCCCTCTCTCTCTCTCTCTGTCCCATCCTTCCATTCCTCTCTTCCTCAGTCCCTCCCTCCGTCCGTTCCCCCCTTCCTTCCTTCCTCCTTCCCTCCCTCCCTCCGTTCCCCCTTCCTCTCTTCCTCCCTCCTCTCCTATCCCCCTCCCTGTACTTAAAAGGGACATGTGGACTAATGGAACAAATAGTCCTAAGCTTCACTTTAATATAAGATCGGAAGTAGGGGAACCAAATATGTAGAGCTTTGAGAAGTATATTGTTTTAAAACCATCGCTTTAGTGACTGAAATTATTTATTCTAAAAACATCAATTTCACTTTTTGTTAAAAAGAAATAAACTGAATAACGTTGGTTATGTACTGTATTCCCGGATTTCTGAAAATAACAATAATAAACCGTAAAAGTGTTATATATCATAATTGCCTTCCATCATTGAATGTACATTTGCATATTCGCCTCCCTAACTTTTGCCGATGAATATATTTTAAACTATTCTGATATTACATGACATAATGTAATTTATGCATTGTAAAAATGGAAAACGAAATATAAAGTATTTAAGCACACCCTACATTTTAGTAATTCAGAAGAAAATTACAATCTCTGTTGTTTTGTGAACAACCTGCGATGTGGTGTTAGGTGCTTGTTCTAATGTTTTTTTTTATGTGTACTTTACAAGATCAGAATTGATTGTCCTAACGTGGGGCCCCCTAAGGCGCGGGGCCCATTTGGGAGGAATTGGTCCGTTGCCCTGAACCAGCCCTTCCCGAGGATGGCACGACTTGCAATGGAAACGTTCTGCTGACGGCGACGAAGTAAACAAAACAGAAATTGGCGGCCCTGGCCATAATTCACACTGAAGAGTTCCAAATGTGTTTTCCAC
Organism: Penaeus japonicus; assembly: GCF_977035675.1. Classification (NCBI taxonomy): domain Eukaryota; kingdom Metazoa; phylum Arthropoda; class Malacostraca; order Decapoda; family Penaeidae; genus Penaeus; species Penaeus japonicus. The sequence continues at coordinate 12,509,496 of NW_028234417.1, forward strand.
AGCAGTAAGAGCTTTGGGACTAGTGAATCCAGTCAAGAGGAAAGTACTCTAAAGTTTCAAGTCGCAAAGCCTAATAAAACATTTTGAAAAGTATTTTTGGATAACCCTTTCTGTTTTTCTCACTTTCCCTCTCTCTCTCACTGACAAGAGG
>NW_028234417.1:12524646-12544646 GCF_977035675.1 Penaeus japonicus
CTTCCTGCTTCGCTAAACAATCACACGTTACCGACACGCGATCAGTCGGGTAAAATACGACACCTGTGATTCCTGTGTCTCAAACGCGCCGCTGATTGGACAAAAAGGTCATCCTCGACCGGTGTGCTTGCGGAGGAAGAATGTGATTGGTCGAGGCAGATACTGCAGGTAACTTATGCAGTAACCCTGCACTCTCTTTCGTGCTTTGCAATTTCCACTCAAAGGTATTTTTAGAATGTGAAGAAGCTTTATGGTGAGGCGGTATGCCATGCGAGTAAGGACCACCGCAAACGTAAAGAAAGGTAGATTTTAAAATATTTCCGAAATTATTAAACCTGAAGTGAATGAGACTTTGATCAAGTCATATTTTACTCCTATAGGTTTTGTAGATATATTTTAGTTCGCTTTTCCTAACGATTTATGTATGCATTTCTTCAGATGCGAAAACATTTTTGTCTGTGCAGAACAGAAGAAAGATTTTCGTACTGCATTTACAAGGAAATGTTACTGTTACAATAATAAGTATTGTTGTTATCAATATCATCAACAGCATTATCATAATCATAATTTTGATATTGTTGTTTTGTCATTTTGTCACATCATTTCATTGTTAGCATGATTCTGAATATGATTATCTTATCGTTATTTGTGTATAATAGTTTAATCTGTTTATCTGTTTATTTGTTCGTTTTTTTGTTTTTTTTTAGAGGGACATGCTAGTGCCCTACGACGCGAGAAAAACGTGATTATCGAAGAAAAAAACTGCTGCACGGCTACCCCAAGATATATGCATACGCTCAATGAAACACTAGTCCAAACACTAGATCAGTGTTTCTTGACCATTTTTTATCACAAAGTCCCCTTGTTAGTCCTTACCTCCACCTCTTACCTCCTCCTTCAAACCGGTCGAAACGATATTGCGATACGAGGGCACATAAGCGCACTTCCATTATGTACTATCGTATTAAGATTACACTTTCCTAAATGATATGAGCTTAAACATCTAGCTATGCCCAATGCATATCTTTGAAAATATCTGCACTTTTAGATATGCTTAGATCTCTAGACTTGGCTGATTCACGTGTTAGAATAATAAAAAATAATTAGAGGCTTCCCCTACCCCTGGATATTGTTCACGCCCCCAAAGGTAAGAAGACCAGTTGAAAGTAAGGGTCGCGAGGTAGTGGTCAGCGGGTTATTGTATCTCATTAAAAATATATAGTAGTATATAGTAAAAAAAAAATGAAGAAAACTAAATGAAAAAATGTATGTATTAATAGATAAGTCAAGTAACCAAATCGAAACATTTTCGTACCAGGTGCAGGGGTAGTGCATGAAACCTAATTGATTTGCACTTCAGTGTGCAGGACTTACACATCGCGTCTGATACATCCTTGTTATCATGCATTGATTTATTATTAGGAGGAATAATTTCCTCTAGATCTCAAGTATTTAGCCATAAATGTCTCGCTCCTTCATCTGTCTCAATATTCTAGTTTCGTAGTAGGTATGCCAGTTTTCGTTCCCAGACTGTTTTCATTTGTTTTTATGCTGACTTCGATCTATTGCCTAGATTATTTAACATATCTGATCACTGTAATTTTCTGTGACTATAGAATCAAAGATACTGTATCTGTATCTAATGACGCAAAGGCCATATGGTTCGAATCTGTTCATTTTCACTGCTTCAGATATCCATGAAAAGGGAATAATATCAGCAATTTTGTAGCAACGTTTTTTGCCATTTCTGATATCTGCAACTACGAGAGACCTACCATTCTGGATATCAATTATATGTAGATAAAAATATCTTTTTTTTGGGGGGAGGGGTCGTGTTTACAGATTGTGTGTTGTGGAGACAAATCAATGACTCATTTTATCTCGTTATTAGTGTTCGCTTACTTGGGCAGCAAAGTCACTCTCTACGGTGACCGTTTTTGGTTGTTTTCTGTATCAGTCACTGCTTTAGCGAAGCATTTATCTGTTTTTGTTTTTTTGTTTGTCTGCTTGTTTATTTGTTTTACGGATTTAGTCGAAAATATCTGACTTGTCTTTTCTGGGCGATTGCCATTCGTTTGATTTGCTTCTTCATTTTCTATTCCATCATTACCGTTCAGGCATATCAATACATCGTTATCTTCTCGTTTGTGTTGCTAATGTATCATTCTCTTAATTCCTTTTTGTTTTCATTTTTTACATATGGAATATGGTTTTGATTTGTTTGAAGGTAATATTCGACCTTTATAATTCCCTTGTTTCAATTATTTGAATGAATTCGCCTATCTTAGTATCTGTGTATCAGATTTCCTTTTTAAATTAAGATAAATCAATTTTCTTTTTTTCATTCGGCTCGAGGTTATTTTTCGTTATCTAATCTGCCCATGACTCTAGTTCGGCAAAGAGCCATTTCATTCCTAATAAGGACTTTCTGTTTAGCGACGTCTTGATTAATTAATACTTAATACCTCAGTGCACCTATCTTTTACTGTCGCCTATTCAGGAGACATTAGTTTCCCTGTTTTTTGTCGATGGGGATATTTGATCAGTGTCTGCCTGTTTTTCCTTTTTTTTGTCACTGAGACTGTTTGCTTTTGCTCCCTTTAGTATTGCAACATCGATTTGTGGATCCAGTACATGTGATTTTTAAATTTTACTCCTCTGCCACATTTTTTTTTCTTTGCTCATATACAATTTTCCTGTAGTCTGTGTTTTTCTGCTCCAGCCTTTCATCTTTCATAACCTGTCACCATCATACACGGACCGCATTTTTTATTAGTTTGATGTATAGGCGTTTCCTTTTCCAGACATCTTTGCTCTCTTTTGATGGTGTATATTTAGTTTCCTTATATAGTTTTATATCTTCTCCATGTTTTATCATTATTGTTTTCATTTTTATTAACTTAATGATAATGATAGTAGTGATGATGTTAGGATGACAATATCATTGATGCTATCATTATTTTTTTTTTAGCAAAATGATTGTTATAATCATTATCAGTATTATCAGCAGCACTGTTACAGTTGTTATTAGTATCAATATAAATGGCTTATTCATCATCCTTATAATTGTTGATTTTATTAGTATCATCATTACCATTGTTCCCTTCACCATCATTATCATCACTAGTAGTGTTATTATCATTATCATTACCATTATTAGTATTACACTAGTAGTGTTATTATCATTATCATTATTATTATCAGTATTACCCGTATTATTATCATCATTATTATTATCATTAATATTATCATTGTAATTATCTTTATCATCATCACTATCACATCATCCATATTGTTATCATTTAAATCATTATTTTTATTATTTTGATTATTTTTGTTATCACTTGCTATTACTGTTGTAATTGATCAACTTAATGGATTCAGTGACAACAACCAGATACCTCAAGCTTCAGGAATTTTCTTGAGGATCCTTACAGTATGTAAGATGAGTTTTCAGCAATACACGTATTCTCATAACATTTCAGCAGCAATTTAAGCATAAGGCCAAGTGTTCTTCAAAACCATAAGAATGATATTTTTTCTAAATTTCTAACATTTTCTGTAGGTCTCGCTAAAGGTTTGATCCTTTCTCAACCTTTTCCCTCACTTTACTGCGCTATGCTGTCATATAGGATGCCAAAGTCTATTCCCTGACTCATATTTATCTCCAGGTGCATTGATTGATGGGATTTGCTTATTATAAAAAAAAAACATGAAAAAAACATAAAAACAGAATGTTACACCTGTCGTTCCCTCAGGCTCGTGTCGAAATCATTTACGTTAAACTTCGATGCCACACTTTTTTGTTATAAATCTATACACATATCTTGCTACTGTCCAATCGTTTTATTCGTTCTGAAAGATCTTCTTACAGTCACTTGACATAGGCTTCTGCATTTTCATCCTTTAATTCGCAGATTCTACAATTATTTTATATCCCAGTTTTATCAACTTGAGCTTGAATCCCATTTGTGCGTAGGGCTTGCTATTGAGGCGAAAACATGAAAGAATCCATGTTTTAGCCACAACCACCTATCCGCCCAGCGACATTTTCAGTTGATCTTGGATTCTGTCCGTTTAGTGCTTAATTCATTCTACTTTCCGTTTCCTTCTGTTCTCTTTCTTTGTTCCAAATAATTTTCCGGCATATTTACATCATCCTCTTGAATGGTTCAAAGTGTTTTTACGATTATTGATACGCAATTCCAAGGAAACTCTTGCTTTATTGACTCCTCTTCGATATCAAAAAGACCTCCACCCCCCATAGTTTCGCGGTAAACATAACCGTACAACATCCCTCTTCGGGTGGATGACACTATTGCATTAATCTCAATTTCTTTCTTTGTCTGTCACGTTACTACACTTGAAATCTTGTCTGGTCTGGAAATGCAGCTGAATATCTCAGTATCGACGATCCTAAATACCCTTAGGATCAGCCCCTACATTTAGTTTTGTTTCGTTACTTGGTCTCTTCCATGCTTGATCCTTCATTTTTTGGTGTCTTATTTAATTTTCGTGAAATATTCTTAAGTACAGTAACGTTTTCCTATTTGATTTAACTCCGTTCTCCTTTCCAGCGTTAGTATGGTACATTTTCTTTCCAAGCTCAGTCTAATGTCTGTAATGAAAATTCGATTTACTTGAATTAAGAAGTCAAATGCTTTCAGATCACCCATGCAGGATGGTGCATTTTTTATCTGTTCTTAGACTGTCTTGCTTTGGACTTGTTTTATGTGTTAAAAGAATCAGCCCAAATATGAACAGTCACGGGGGAAGATCCAAGGTTAATCTTTACATGTCTTAGTATTTGTTATCCACATGTTACCTCTACTTACCAGGATTTCTTACTTGCTCTTTGGTCAAGGGACTGTTGAGCTAGTCGCTAACCCCAAAATCTTTCGAGTATTTTTGTATTTAAGAATATGGGATCAAGTCGCAGGTTTTGCAGTAGTCTGTTCCCTCATTGCGAGGTCTTTTCCTTTTGGTTCACCTCCTCCTTTCATCAATATATCGCGACATGTGTTTCTTTTGATTACCTTCTGAACCCTTTCTACGCTTTTAGTGTAGTGGCGTTTAGTTTGCAGTATGCAGGTTTAACCAGTTTTTTATCTTCTGAACAGTGATATTCAATTTACTATCGATGCGGCAGATTAATAATTCAAGGACACTTTATGTCAGTAAGATATTTTTGATTGGTAGAGTAAGCTAGGCTTTCAAATACGATTGGCGTTCTTCAGTTATTTCAAGAATTAGTATTACCAATTCATTACAGAACATCTTTCTTGCAAAACATTTTTATCTATTCATATTTGTATGAAAAATTGTAGTAAACAACATGATGTAATCAAAACACAAATCAAAATATGTAGAGCTTAAGATGTATTATATACATGAAGTAATTTTTAGACGAAGCTGAAAAAATATATATTTAGTTCATTTAGAGGCCCAATTGAAAAGCCTGACCCCCCTCCCCCCCTCCCCCCACCACCACCACCCTTGTTTCTCAGGTAAGAAATATATCTGTTTGCACGTGTATTTCTAGCTATCATATCTTTAATCTCAGTCTGCAAAGTAAGCAGATATTGTCAAATAGAAATGAGATTCAGTGATAACAACTGTTTATAACCCTTTCATTGTTATCAAAAAAGCAATATTTTTTTATTCCCGACCAATAATTATGATGACGAGAATAATGTCATTGCATCAGTGACAGCAAATTAGATTCAGGGGGATACGGTTCGCCGGTAGCACCAATTCATAATTCACGTCGGAATGTGGCCACAGCATCTCATGACATCATCAATGAGATAAAAAGAAATGGATATGAATTTTCAAACTAAAATAATTTATACTGTGTACGCATATAAATCCTGAAATATTAAGTCATCAAGGAAGGGTGCCGCCAGTATAGCTAATTAAGCGTGGTATACAATCTTCTATGCCTAGCGCCTTTGCCGTCAAAACGCCGCTCAGTTTTATAATTTCATAGATAGCTTATTTTGTAATAAGTTCTCTCGCAGAATTCCATGAATGTGATGGTGCATTCATGTGAAATTTGATTCTTACTGTTTACCTAGCAAAGGTAAACTAATTAATTGACGATGTAGGGCGGCAGATTCCAGTCGTCTTGCAGTAGACATCCTATCCTGTTCCTCACTGTGTATATATAAGCTTAACTAAAGTGGATTGTAGAATTTAAATGAAAATATGCCCAAGAATCTATCACACAATCTTACCTTGCGGTGGTTATTCAACGCAATAAGTACATTCAAGAACAGCAGGACTGGACGACTTATTTATTTCCACCATGCAAAACATTATGCAAACAGAAAATTGCATTAACTGTAACATTTATGTATCAACATAATTTGGAATATAAAGGAAAAAAGTATATTTAGCGCTTTTTCCTTCAGTGTAGCGCATTCATCGCTTTTCAGCTGCCGGGCTGGCACCGAGTCCCCCTGAAGGCTTCGCTCATCCCGGTCCCACATTGTCCGCTCGCAAGATCTTCTCGACTACTCCCGCATAAATAAGGTATTTATGTCTATTAGGAGACGGGAGAGAAGGAGAAGCACGTGTTTATGATATGAGGTTGAAGGAATAAAAGGTTTAGTTCAAATGCATGTCTTGGTTATGTGTTTACTTGTTTTGTTATTGTTTTTCTCTGTCTTGTGGTGTGCTTCAAAGGTCAGGTTTTAATTATTCAGGTGACCACTGCGACGACAAAGTATTTTTACATTTTGTGAGTGTTATTTACTACAATTCCAGTTATGACTTACACCTTGATATCAGTCAGGTGTGTAGAGAGCAGATTAGAGAAGTCCATATTGGTGCTTTTGATTTTGCAGAAGTACGTTTTTTTTTCCAGTTCCTGTTACCTAGTTGACAGTCAGTGGGACAGCAGGTCACATAGGGAGTTCCCTTTCGTAAATGTGGAATGAGTTACTTGTAAGAAGATGTAGGTGTCAAAGCAAGACCTGTGCAACATTACTGGTTAAATTTACTGAAATTATTTTCCTGATATTCCATTGTTTGTCTTTTGCTCAAAGTTGGGCAAGTGTGTGTCTGTGTCAATTGGATTTTCTTGTTTTTTTTTGTTTTTTTTTTGTGGCTGTTTATATGTATGAGGCTTCTATGTTTATTTTCTGGTGTTTTGATAATAACATCAGATTATATCATGAAAATGCAAAATAGGATAGAAAATTGTGAGCAATTGTGGGGTAGGATTACATTGTCTTTTTAGTGTATGTTTGTCATAAATTGTGGCAAAGTGTCTGTTGTTATTAGGCTCTCTGACAAAAAAACAAATCTTCATCATGTAATTTCTTGAGCTGGAACAGGTTACTTATTTGTTGATAAAATGCCAGGGCGACCTGCAAACTCTTATTTTACCAGAATGTATGCACTGGTCATTAGTTGGCCTCTGCCCAAGTGCTGAAGTCAAGGAGCCGAATGACAGAAGTGATAGGTATCAAGCAAATGAGCATATTACAAAGAAAGGTTGATAAGTCATAGTTATTCCACAACTGTTCTGCCCACAGCACAATGAGTGACCGGCTGGAGCCTGTCCCACCTGTGGAGAAGGACTCCTTTCCACTGGAGGAGGAGAAGGTGATGGATCTCTGGAAGAAGATTGACGCCTTCCAGACTTCACTCAAGCAGAGCAAGGATAGACCAAAGTAGGTGTTCTTATGGAGGCATTGATATAGTGGGATATTTTCTTTCTATTTAACCCATTCAAGCCGGGGCTATTCTGGCTCTAAATGGTCTGAATGTCGGGGTTTTCGAAAGCATAAGCCTAACTCTTCGGGATTCTTGGGCGCTCTGGCCGTGAGCGAGTACTGTAAGCCTGACCACCCTGAGCACCGGCCTTGACCAAATATCTCGTCGCCGGTGTCAGACCCAAAAACCACTGAACATGATAGCAAGTCAACTGGTGCGGATGGGTTAACCCATTGGAGCCGGTTGACGTGATAGCACGTATTGTGGTTTTCGCGTCAGACGCCCTGGACGAGCTATGAGGGGAAGCCGCGCGCTCGGGTAGAGCGAGCGGGCAACCCAGGCTTGCGGCTTGTGCGCCCGAGAATCTCGAGGCGTTAGGCTTATGCGTTCGAGAACCCCGGTATTGCAACCGCGCAAAGCCGGAACGGCCCAGGCGTGAATGGGTTGAGGATTGTAAAAGGTTTTAGTTAAGGTCAGAATAATAGAAATTTGTGTATATACTATTTATCCAAATGTTACTTGTTACGGTGTCTTTCTTTTATAAGGATATTTTTTGCAGTTGCAAATTTCTGTGTAATATAATATTTTTACTATATATTTGGTTGTAGATTTCTTTATTTAATATATATATGTTAATTTACCGTATGTGTGATTTTATACTTACCTATTTTTATCTTTATGATAGGTTTACTTTTTATGATGGTCCACCATTTGCCACTGGTCTTCCTCACTATGGACATATTTTGGCTGGCACCATTAAGGATGTAGTAACGCGATGGGCACACCAAACAGGACATCATGTGGAACGTCGCTTTGGCTGGGATACCCATGGCCTTCCAGTGGTGAGGCTTTTATGGTGTTTCAATGCATTTAAAGTTAATCCGTTAATGACAGATAATGTGATATCACGTCATGTGGTGGCACCATTTGCTGCTTAGGACGCAATATCATGTCATGGATTTCTTTATGGCCAGCACACCAGGTGATCATGCATGTAGCAGGTGGCCACAGCCAGAGCAGGTGGTTGCCCAGAGGCATTAGGCCTGAATGCATTTAAATGCCCAGCGTTAAGGCCAGGTGGAGTCAAAACTGCTCTGGCATTACTGGGTTGAAAGACCTAGCTTTAGCTCCTGAGGTATTATTTCATGTATAGTTGGTTTGTTATTTTTAGTGGAAATGATAATGTTATTGTTAGTATTATTGCTATATCCAAGATAAGTATCTAGTGGGCAAAGTCAGAAGATGTAGAGATGATATGGATATGCAAATATAAAGAATAGATTAACTAGGACCAGAGTCTGTACTCAACAAAGTGATTATCTAGTAGGACCCTTAGCAAAGATTATTATGCATGTTATGCCGAAGCTCTTGTCAATTACCAAATTGAAACAATGAAAATTTGGAAGTTGCAACTTAAAGTTGTTTAAGCAAGAATTCTCTTCCTTTTGCTTCATGATAATATCTGAGTGTGTGTGTGTGTGTGTGTGTTTGTGTGTGCGTGCATGCATGCTTGTTTGTGCGTCTGCACATATTTTGTGTCATTGGCAGGATGTTCTTGGCAATGACACTATGTACTATGTCACTTCACATAAAAAAAATTTGATGAGACTATTTTTGATTATTACCATTTAAGGATTTATATGTAGTAGAAGTACAGGTTTTAATGGTTATTTATTTATTTATTTATTTTATATATCTATTTTTTATCAGTATGCTAAGAATTATCCACAAACTTGCCTCATTTTTAAAAAGCCTGTATATAAAAAGGTTAAGAATGGCAGTCCATTGCTAAACCAAAAGTAGTAACTATTAGTATTTTGTCAGAATAGTTTGTTAAAATATGAGGTCATTAGTTGATTTTCTCAAATCTTATTTTTTGTTTAATACTTGTAACTTTTTTTTTCATCCCCAAAAGGAATATGAAATTGACAAGACTCATAACATCAATGGACCTGAGGATGTGCAGAAGATTGGCATCAAGAAATATAATGAGCTGTGTCGCAGTATTGTCACAAGATATTCTAAAGAATGGGAAGAGATTATCAGTAGGATGGGACGTTGGATTGGTAAAGTAGTTCCTTTGGTGTTTTATGTTGAACTGAATGAAAATATATAAATTATAACACATGATCACAGGTGATTGGTGTTTATTTTTAGAACTAGGTTTCCTAGTGAGATATAGACAAGTAAATAGTTTGTTTTTTTTATACAGATTATTAGAATATCTATTTCCATCATCAGTATATATTTGAATTTTTTTGGGAAATGTTAAAAATGTTAAAGTAGGGATACTGAGGTCTGCATGTTGGTAGCTCAGCAAAGTCAATATCATTTACTTTGCCTTTAGGCTGAAATGTTTCACAAGGAGAATTATATCTTAACCTCAGATTTCAAGAATGATTACAAGACCCTCTACCCTTGGTATATGGAGAGCATCTGGTGGATCTTCTCACAGCTGTACCAAAAGGGAATGGTCTATCGCGGTTTCAAAGTGATGCCATTCTCGACTGCCTGCTCCACACCCTTGTCTAACTTTGAAGCGGGTCAGAACTACAAGGATACACAAGACCCATCTGGTAGGAATTCTGTTGATTTTCTTTTCCCTTGACTTTTCTTCTAGATTGAAGAGTTATTCAGAGCAAAATAGTATAAATGTGGTATTATAGGACTGAAACCCCTAATTTATGAAGTGATTTTCACTTGTATATTTCATGATATACATATGATTTATTGATATACCACAATTTTGCTTCGATATCATCAAATACTGTTGGTTTGTTACATGATAAGAAACATTCTAAACCATTTTTGTATATCCACAGTTGTTGTCAATTTTCCAATCCTTGAAGAAAAAGACGTCCTTCTTGTAGCCTGGACTACAACTCCGTGGACCCTGCCTTCAAATTTGGCACTGTGTGTGAACCCAGAAATGGACTATGTCAAAGTCCAGGGCAAGGTAAACTAGTACTTGAAGTACTTGGTCTAAAAAGATGTGTGATGATAAAATCACTGTGGGAACATTATGTATGTAAATTGTCTATGTTAAGCACAGTAATTTTCTATTTTATATAAAAGTCAGAAAAATATTGTTGAATCTCTAAAATAGATTTCTTTTGTTCAGACCAAGGAGCGGACCGGTAAATACATCTTGATGGAAGCTCGACTTTGCCAGCTGTTTAAGAATGAAACCGAGTATGAAGTTCTGTCAAAGTTCAAGGGAAAAGAACTGGAAGGAATCCGTTATGAGCCTCTCTTTGATTACTTTAAAAAGGTAAAGAAATGAACAGAAATAATGTATGATTATTTGCTCTGTTTGATGATAATCGTGAATTTATTGTTTAGGTTTATGAAATTGTCTTATAATGAATGATCAATTTTCAGAAAGAAGCCAATGGTGCCTTCAAAGTTTTGTGCGATGGTTATGTAACCTCAGAGTCAGGTACAGGTATTGTCCATCAAGCGCCCTACTTTGGTGAGGATGATTTCCGCGTCTGTCTGGGCTACAACATCATCACCAGAGATGAGTCTCCTATCTGTCCAGTGGATGATGCTGGCCGTTTTGTCCTTCCTGTCACTGACTTTAAAGGTGTACATGTGAAGGAAGCAGACCCAGACATCATCAAGCTTCTGCGGTCCAGAGGAAGGATAGTGAAAGCCGAAAGCGTCAACCATAGCTACCCATTCTGCTGGAGGTCAGACACCCCTCTCATCTATCGTGCTGTACCATCGTGGTTCATCAGAGTAGAGCAGATGCAAGAGAAACTCCTAGCGTCCAATGATAAAACTTATTGGGTTCCTAGTTTTGTCAAAGATAAAAGGTGAGAGAGGTTCCTCTTTCAACAATTAATTTTTAGTAAATTGCTTGCAAGCAATGTAAAGTATTTCAGTTTGTTATATTCGTTATTTTTAATTTATGCATGTAGAATAATTATTATATTATGCAAAGTGCTTTAATTCTGATATTTGAAATGCAATAGATTGGGGAAATGTTTCTATATTTTCAGATTTGCCAATTGGTTGAGAGATGCTCGTGACTGGGCTGTGAGTCGTAACCGTTACTGGGGTACACCAATCCCATTATGGGTATCTGATGACTTCCAAGAGGTGGGTTTCTATTGGTACTTCATAGTAAAATCATTATAGACTATTTTATATGTATATCAGTGATTAGCTGATTGTTAAATGTTTTTTGTCATTACAATTTATCATATTTACTGTAATTGTTATTTTCTTAATAAACCAATTGATTTGCAGATTGTGTGCATTAGCAGCATTGCAGAACTGGAAAAGCTGTCTGGAGAGAAGATCAAAGACATCCATCGTGATAGTATTGACCACATTACCATTCCATCAGCCAAACCAGGAAATCCACCACTCAGGCGCATCTCGGAAGTCTTTGATTGCTGGTTTGAGTCTGGCTCCATGCCTTATGCTCAGGTGAGGCTCACTGCAATTGCCCCTTGGAGAATGGGACTCATGGTATCAAAGTTCTTGGGTGTGGTTGATGATGATGATGCTGATTTTTTTTTCTTTCTTTCTTTCTTTCTTTCTTTCTTTCTTTCTTTCTTTTTCCAGAATAATGTAATAAAAAAAACAAAAAAAAACTTGATCTGTGAAAAAAGTATGGAATGGACCGTATGTTCACTTTATATACATATAAAGGAGAGGCCAGCAATAGACAACTTTATGTACAATAAATGTATAACAACCATTCTTAGGTTCACTATCCATTTGAGAAGAAGAGAGAGTTTGAAGATTGTTTCCCTGCTGACTTCATTGCTGAGGGTATTGACCAGACTAGAGGTTGGTTCTACACACTCCTTGTGATCTCAACTGCATTGTTTGGCAAACCACCTTTCAAGAACTTGATTTGCAATGGCCTTGTCTTGGCTGAAGATGGACAGAAGATGAGTAAGAGGAAGAAGAACTACCCTGATCCACTGTACATGGTGGACAAGTATGGTGCTGATTCCCTGCGATTGTATCTTACTAACAGGTAGGTTATTGATAGGATGGGTGGTGTTCTAATAGTGCTATAACTTTATTAACCCATTAGTCGCGGTTTTAATTAAATATTTACGTAGTAAGATGGCTGGTTTACATTGTCTGGCACGGTGCCATCCGCATCTATGACCGACTCTGCCTTTGCAGCAAATCATGCCATCTGCTGCTAATGAGTTGATTTTTGGGTTGTAGGTAAGTTAAACTAAAATTAATGGGGTGTTGATTAATCTTGCTTGCCTAATAATGAATCTGTAATTTTCTTTTCCATTTATAGCCCAGCTGTAAGAGGTGAGAATTTACGTTTCAAAGAAATTGACGTGTTGAATCTGCTGAAGGAAGTCTTCATCCCGTGGCTCAATGCATATCGTTTCTTTGTTCAACAGGTTGAAAGGTATTTTTTTTTTTGGTTCGATTTTATTACCTTTGCAATTTTGTGTTTACTGTAGTATGATATGCACAAATTATTTACACAACTGTCTTTAAAATTAAACTACCATTGAAACGAAATAGCAGAATTTTGAAACCTAACATCCAGTTGAAGTTGAAGAACTTCACGAAATAATATGAATCATCTTCAAAAGGTATGAGAAAGAAGAAGGTGAGCAATTCCAGTTTGAGGAAAGCGTCATGGGCAAGTCAACCAACGTAATGGACAGGTGGATTCTGTCCTTCACACAGTCACTCCTTGCCTTTGTGTACAAGGAGATGGAAGCTTACCGCCTCTACACTGTCACACCACGCCTTGTGAAGTTTGTAGATAACCTCACCAACTGGTATGTAAGGTTTAACAGGAAGAGGCTGAAGGGAGAGACTGGGAAGGAAGATTGTCTGAGAGCTTTGGAGACTTTGTACTCTGTGCTATTCTGCATGGTGAGGGTCATGGCCCCCTTCACTCCCTTCATCACTGAGACCATGTACCAGAACCTGAGACGGGTGCTCAAGCCTGGAACCCTTGGACAGGTCAGTCGAGAGAGGCGTTCATTATTGTGGGGAAATAGGGATTTGTGTATATTCTTTGTTTTCATTTTTAAAATGTTCATGTTTGCACTATTTTATTATAGGAATACAATCGACATCTTTAGAAAACTTGGTTTAATCCTTTATTTTATGTGTTGAATTTTCACATTAAGTTTCTAAAAAGCATTTAAATAATTAATAAATGCATACTCAAAATATAATACAAAAGAATGTAAAGATTTTCATACATTACTTCATTCTCTTTTCAGGGTGATACCACTTCAGTCCACTACCTCATGGTACCTCAACCAGTGAAGAAACTCATTTGTCCTGAGATTGAGACCTGTGTAGGTATTCTGCAGAATGTTGTTGAATTGGGTCGATACATCCGAGACAAGGTGAACAACCCAATGAAGTATCCCTTGCCTGAAGTAGTTGTCATCCACAAAGACCAGCAGATTCTTGATGATGTCTTGAGGCTTGAGAAGTACATTAAGGAAGAGCTCAATGTCAAGAATGTGACGACATCAACTGACAAGCAGAAGTATGGAGTTGCTCTGAGGGCTGATATGAACTTCAAGTTACTGGGTGCAAGACTGAAAGGTGATGTGAAGAAAGTCCAGCAGAAGGTAGCAGAATTGACAGATGTGGAGATCCAGAACATGCTTCACACTGGATCAATTGATATTCTAGGCCACACCATTGATGCCAGTGAGCTTAATGTCAAGTACAGTTTTAGTGGTGAGAAGGCAGAGGAATTATCTTCAAAATATGAGGCTCATGCTGATGCTAATGTTCTTATCTTGTTAGATATTACTCCTTCTCAGGACATGTTGGATGAAGGTATGGCACGAGAGGTTATTAACAGAGTGCAGAAATTAAGAAAGAAGGCAAACTTAGTCCCAACTGATGAAGTAACTGTATGGTATGAAGCAAAGGATGGCGAGCTGGCACGTATCATCACGTCCTTCACTGAATATATTGAGACGGCTACAAAGACACCATGCAAACCTTTGTCAGAGAAGAACAGCACTGATGTAATCATTGAGGAAGTAGCAGATGTAAAGAAAACAGATTTGAAGTTGGTAATCACTAAGGGTTTCTGTGCTGGTTGGGCCATGACAGCATCTACAGCAGACAATGAAGGGCCAGTAGTACAAGGAGGGTTGGCATGTCCTTGGGTGAATATTATCCTTGATGGCACACCTAGATTTGCTAACAACAGCTGTAGTGCAACATTGCTACTTGAAAATCCACAGAGTTCCCCAGTTATCAGATCTTGTAAGGATATTCTTCTTGAAGCCCAAAACATCTTTGGCTTCCCACTTAAACATGCCAAGTTGCATGTTGAAAGAAAACAGATAGACCTTGATAAAGCTTCTGTAAAAGACCTCATTGGGAAAACTGTTGTTGTGACTTCAGCTCTTAACAAAGTCCCTGTTGGAACATCAGCAATCAAGCCATACAGCAGGTTAGTTACTTCAAGTATATTCAACTGTGTTATGAATATTGTATAATGAATGATTGACTACAAAATTATTTGCTATAATGCAGACCTAATTCAAGATTTGTTCCAGATCTCATAAGTCATTATTTTCTTTTTCAGATTTGTTAATGTCGAAGGAAATGGAAAGAAGGCATCTGTACTCCTGGAAAACCCCTGTGGGGATGGCATCATGACAGTGCCAAACTTTGTTAAATTTGTGATGAATGTTTTGGGCTTGAAATCGAAACCTCGTCTCTTTGCTGATGCTGACAAGAAGAAAGAATTGCCACTTAATGGCACCAGTTTAACAAAGCTTCATGGGTCCACAGTTTATCTTTGATGTGTGATAGGGTTCCTGTTGTTTTTGAAAAGGATTTTGATTGTAAATTTCCTGAATATCTGGAATATTAATTAGGACTTGATCCAAAGAGTAGAGCTTCACATTGTTTGCATAAATAATTTATTGCTGATATCAGTGCAAGAAAAAATTACACCAGTGGATAACAAACTATAATACAGCACAAGCAATATATATCATATGAAGTAGATATCTGATGTTCATGACTGTCCAGTATAAGCATTTGTGATTTGAATTAGCTCTTCATAGAATCTTCATTGAAGACTGATGTAACTTTTTTATGCACTTTAGACATGTGTAGCTTATTGACTGACTGAAATGAAATTTTAATAAGGAATATTAGGAAACTAATTTTGTGATCTTCCTATGTGTGCTTCTACATCTGTTTGTTATTCTAAACCTTGTTACATCATCAAAAAAGACCACTCATGATCAGTGTTTTCTTAAAATAACCTTTGAAGATAATCGTGAAGATCTTTATTTTTGTATTTTGCATGAAAGGAAGTATTCACTAAGAGTAACAGTTATTTAAATTTAAGCTATTACCAGGGTTTATTTGATTTATGTTTATTCAGTAATTGAATACAAACATAAGTCATGACAAATTTAACTAACAAAAAACAATTAATTGAGAAGCAAATAAAAAATACATTTGGCAGACACCATCACACAAGATTAACGCTACCATTAATATTCACGCTCCTAAATATAATATATTGCTCCATCTAGAACTATTTGTTAAACAAGATTCCTCTTTCTAAAAGTTTTTATACTGATTTTAACCTTATTTTACATGGTAGTGGTTTTCAGAGCTGGAAATAGCTGATGATGTGGCAGTTAATTTTAACCCATTGGTTGCGGTTTTAATAAAATATGCATGGATGGTGGGTTTACAATGTCTGGCACGGTGCCATCCGCATCTACGACCGACTGCCTTGGCAGCAAATTATGACATCCACTGCTAATGGGTTGATCATAAAAAAATTATTTTTATACAAGATGAAATATTTTTATGGTGAGAGAATATGAGCAAACTTGTCTAATTTATTCAAATTCTGTGCATATATAACCTTAAATAGCAAGTGATTCATGCATTCAAGGCATTTTTCTCTCCAACCATTTTAAATGCCCAGTCTTTGAATTCTGATTCTTATTGTAACATCTTTTAAAATGACAGAAGCTGATATCCAGAATGTGTTTTATGTTGCAATTTCATCATTTTACTAATTATTTGGTTATAATCCCAGTTCTATGCAAACTTGTGCACACTGCTTTTACTTCCAAAGTTATGCTAGAACTAGTTGAAACATTCAAGATGGTAGGAATCAGTATCAACAAGAAGAGGCCAGCTGAGGCTGTCTGCTCATCTATTCTGATTGAATATGAGTTAAGCCATGTCCTTATGGCTGAACAGTGCTCGCCAGACTGTTTTGTTATGTGCTGTCTGTGGGCATACTTAGGCGATGTCCATGCAAACAAGCTTCTTAGGAAAATTTGTTTGATGTCTGGTACGATGACCATGGTGTACAACAAAGGTGATTGCAAGAGAATAGCACTGTAGGACTATTGTTAAAACTTGAGTAACTGACGACTAAACCCCCAAGGTTCTGTATGTAATCTTGTATGTATGGCAGCAACCTTACACTACTGGTCACTGTCACTGTCTGAATTGGCTGGAACTCCAGCAAGAGGACTTTGCTGGTTTGCTCACAGACAAAGAAAAGTTTGTTGACAGGCAACCTAGTCACTTGACTAGCAGAAGTGAATTGTTTGGATAGGACTTACAACACTCCGTAGCAGAATTCACGTAAAAAAGAAAACTTTAGTTTTTTTGTATAAATTTATAGATTTGCCTTTTCAAATGTACTATGTAAATGCATACATCTGTAATTCCTTTTATCAGACTTTTTTTTTTAAATTACAGAAGGCTTTGCTTTATAATTACAATAGGCTCAAAGATAGTCTTTGAAAAGCTGTGATAAGCTGTATATAGAAGAAGAGCACTTTTATGTTCATCAATAAGTAGACTAAGATATTTGGATATTTCACCAGAACCACATTTAATTTTCCTTAATTTTGTACACCTTTTAATAGTGATTAAAGAGTAATAAAAAATATTACTAAAATAAAATTAACAACTGCAACCATGACCTATTAATATTTCTATTGTTAACCCTCTCTGGACGGGTGGTACACTACTGTACCGCTCCTTCAAAAGCCCGGTGGCTGGGCGGCACAATATGGTGCCAGCCATTTAATTGATTTAGGCCTAAGCGTTTGAAAGCCCCAGCATTGTGACATGCAAGGCTGGAATGCCCCCGTCGTGAGTGGGTTAATCAAGAACTGAAACTTGGATCATAATATTATGGACAGATTTTTGTTTAAAGGTGATCTGTGAAATCCAATGGAAAAAGCTCTCAGCAAATGTTTCCAATAATATCAGTAATTTATAATTGACTACAAGGGTTAAAGGGAAAGAAAAGATTTGATACATGTTTCTCTTTTTTTGTTATTTAAAAAAATCCAATAAAATATATAGTAAAATAGGCACTAATTGTTTCTAAAACATTCTCTTTAAAAATAAATAAAACATCCTTGCATTGTGTTATACATGTGTCACTATAAATATTAAACCTCAATTCCTACAATTTCACAGCTGTATACTGGGTTTATTTTTTCCCATTACATCAACTTGGGTGTCATGTTTCATTAAAGTCTAATACCATACGTGTCATTAACTTTTCCTAAATATGAAGAAAAACTTGATTGCTGCTTGCACTATAATGGGATAATTCATCACCTCTTAGAGACAAGACCTCTGACTCCAGTTTTGGTCCAGATTTAGCCTGAAAGTAAAAAGGCATATTAAATACACTTTGTAATTTCAAAATATATTAACTTACAATACTAGAAACACATCTCATTGTAAATTGCTATATCACCATTTGTAGGTTATGATTATAATTCTACATACATGTGTACCTGAAACAAATGTAGTTACATCACAATGCTAAAAGTGCAACATTCCATGCAACAATCAAAATGTATATTAAAGTAAAAACATATATCAAAAGATCTTACCTTGCCCATTGCACATCTTTGCCATGAGCTATGCGACCACTGTGGCCACAAGCGGTTCTGGGATGCGTGTCAAGGGCCAGGATGTTCTCGTCGTGTTTCTAAGGGTGTTACAGCGCATTGCCTAGTTTAGCTTCGGAGCAGTTAGTAGTCGTAGGGGTGGTGCGCGTCTGAACTCATGTCTGAGCGTCTGGGCCTGGTTGGTTCTCGGATAAGAGAGGTAAGGCACGATGGGGCGGTGATGGGGGCAGTTGATCGGCGCGTACAGTGGGGGCGGGGGGATTAGTGGTGGGTGCAGTGACTTGGGGAGTGAGATGGTGTGTGTGTCAAATCTGTGTAGTGTGTGTGTGTGTGTCGTGTGTCGTGTGTCGTGTGTGTGTGTGGGTGGTGTGTGGAGGTGTGTGCTGTAGTGTATGTATTTATGTATGGTAAGTGTGTCTATCTACACTATCTCTATATATGTGTGTGTGTGTGTGAGTGTGGTGTGGGTGTATGTGTGTCTGTGTGAGTCGCACTAGTTTTTGTGTCTGGGAGGATGTGAGTAGTGTGATGTGTGTGGTAGTAGTGTGTAGTGTGTGTGTGAGTGTGAGCGAGAGTGATGTGTCTTGAGTGTGTGAGGTGGAGTGAGTTGTGTGGGTGTGTTTGTAGTCATGAGTGCGTAAGTGTTTTGGTGTATGTGTGTGTTTGTGTATGTGTGTGTGTCTTGTCGTGTTGTAGATGCATCTGTGTTTGTGTAAGTGTGTGGTGTAAGGTGTGTGTGACCTTTGTGTGTGTCTGTTTTTGGGTGTGTATGTGTAGAGTCATGTGTGTCATGTGTTTGAGTATGGTGTGTCATGTGTGTGTGTAATGTCGAGGTGTGTGACGTGTGTGTGTCTGTCTGAGTGTCTGAGTAAATTATCTTGTGTGTGTATATCTATTATCGTGTTTGTGGTGTGTGTGTGTACGTGTGTGGTGTTGTGTAGTGTGTGTGTGTGTAGTGTGATGAGTATGTTGTGTGTAGTGTGTGTGTGTGTGTGGGTGTGTGGGTGTGTTAGTTGTGTTTGGTTTGTGTGTATGGGTGTGTGTCGATGTGGCGTGGGAGTGTGTGTGTGTGTGTGTGTGAGAGAGTGTTTGAGTGCTGTGTGTCTGCTGTGTGTGGAGTGTGAGAGTGTGTGTGTTTTTTTGTGTGGGTGTGTGTGGGTGTGTGTGTGAGTGATGGTGTGTGAGTGAGTGAGTGTGTGTGTTTGTGTAGTGTGTGGGTGTGTGGTGACGTGTGTGTGAGTTTGTTTGTGAGTGTGTGTCGTTGTGTGTGTGTGTGGAGTGGGAAGGGGTGGGTGTGAGTGTGAGTGTGTATGTGTGTGCTGTGTGTGGGTGGGTGTGTGGTTGTGTGTGTTTGTGTATGAGAGGTTAGTGTTG
>NW_028234417.1:12552146-12574646 GCF_977035675.1 Penaeus japonicus
GCACCATCCTAGATCCTTAGAAGAACCCATAATCATTGCCTTATTTTGATCATAAATGGAAAGGGTAAGCAGATCTGTATTTTTGTCACCTTGTCTGAAAATAAAATAACACAATATGATCAGTAAGTTGTGAGGATATTTATGAGGGCCCATACCACTTGCTCTTTCTTTGGTTAGACAATAAATGCCTTACATGAAAAATCAAGTCATCTAAACCCATGCAAAAGTAATTACAATGGAAGGATTAAAACATAATACCTACACTCAAATTCATTCATCAAACAAAAGATATCTAAATATCAATGAAAACCAGTTAAACAAAAATTAAAAACTGACAATATAATGCTAAATAGTTACATCACATTTGTAATTCATTAAAGCAGAGTACTATCAATGATAACAACAGCATTCACACCTTACCTGTCTTTCATAATCTGAGGGTTCAGAAGACCCACCACTGTCCCAACACTGCTTTTCCATAGGTGCTTGTGAGCTCCAGAGAACAAGAATAAACCAACAGT
Organism: Penaeus japonicus; assembly: GCF_977035675.1. Lineage (NCBI taxonomy): Eukaryota > Metazoa > Arthropoda > Malacostraca > Decapoda > Penaeidae > Penaeus > Penaeus japonicus. Next base: position 12,552,668 of record NW_028234417.1, read on the forward strand.
CTTTGTGCAGTCAGAGAGGTCACTCAGTTTCCATATGGAATACTGTGACCCCTGAAAGAGATTGTATATATATTTTTTCTGAGGTAATCATAAATGAAGTCATTATTGTAGTGTAAAATTTTGATGGTGTTAATTCTGTCAGGTGAGAAAAAAAAATATATATATAGTGATAAACTCATGTAACATTTGTCCTTTCTTATCACAATAAAGACTAAGCCTAATATAGCATACATGATGGTCTCTTAAATCAATCATCAACATTCAATTACCTTCTGTGAGGTCTTGGTTTGGCTTTTTGAAACAAGAACTCCAATGGTGACCCAATCTCCTTCAATCTCTCCCCCTCTCAAATGCAAGTTGATGGTGCACATGCGAACCATCTTTCGACCCTCCATTCTCTCAGCCATCGCATCACCTGATACCAAGGGGTTGCTGAAAATGATGAATGTTTTATAATCATACCTGTTTTATAATCTAAACATCAAATATTTAATTCATTTAGAATATAGTAAATCACTTATTCTTTCAACTAATGGAGCATCTGCACGAATTCTAATTTCATATGTCACAACCTTTGACCTTCAGCCATAACGTCATAGTTACATATTCTTAGCAAATCTAACAACTAAAAAAATAAATAAATAGATTGGTAACTCTAAGATAGCAGTATAATTAAAAGTTTCAAACTTACACAATCCTAATCCCTGAAAATCTGTCAACAGACACATTCTTTTCACACTCAGGCACAGGTGTACCACCACTTTTCAAGGACACAAGAGATCCACTGAGCTCCTTCCACCCTGGGTTCTTGGCAGGTGGACTCTTCATCTTGTTCAGTATATCTTGCTTTTTGGTGTCCAATGGTCTCTCATTCGTGGCATGTGCAATGCGCTTCTTGATATCTCGTCCATAGGTGTTCAAATGCTGCTCAAAGGGATTTCTGTTGTCATCCTCATCTTCAGAATCGGTGTCACCACCATGCAATTCGCTCTTCCTCTTGAGGCCTTCATAAAGCTTTGCTTGCTCCTTGTCCGAGAGAGCCCTTACAACCTGGCTGCGTTCTTGAGTCACGTTGGTTAACTTTGTGAATCTTCTGCTTCCAGAGTCTTCCCCTTTGTGATCAAATTTCTTCTTCTTTGCGAGTTGTTCTCTCAAGAGGTTCATGCGTTCCTCCATCTGCTGCAACTCTGCCTCCAGTGGATCAAACTGTTCATTCTTTTTGGAAGTGTCTGTTCCCCCCTTTGAAAATTTGGAGCCAGAAAATGCAGCACCAAAGCTTGACTTTACATTTTTGGGAGGAACTTTTGCTTCATCCTCATCGTCAGACATAACTAAACCAAGTTCCACCATACTGGTGTTCTTAGTTGAATCGTCACTAGCACTGGGTTGTGTTGCGGAAGTGCCTGATGCCCCTGGAGTGCCAACATCATCATCATCATCCAGGAGTCCAGCAAGAGCATCCAAGTCCTCTTCTTTCTCCTCCTGTGGAGTCATGTCATCATCATCCAGCATCGCAGCAAGAGAATCCAAATCATATTCTGGAAATATGACAAAGATGACTTGTGGTTATAGGGCAAATCCAGCAAGGCACTGGCTCTATTGAAGGCCCACCAAGGTCCCTTTCATTTACCAATTAAAAATCAAGCAATTTCTATCCTACAGAGGCTGCACTGACATCATGCAAGTAAATAGCCAGCTTATATATTATTGGGGTATTTGTGCAAAATAGCATCACATGAAGTGATGCTAAGGACTCTATATACTGAGCTATATGTTTGTCAAGAAAGAGCTCGGACAACTTCCCTATTACCTATCAAGAAGGTCTTCTAACTCCATCTTGCCAGAATATACATGGAGGAGACTTACTAGATTTACCTGTTTGAACAGATTTGTAGACTATGGCCTGACCATACTTTATACCAAATATTTAGTTTTCCTACATCTCTACATAGTCCTAAACATTTCCCTAGAATAGATTTATAATCTTAATTTTTTATGCTTAAATATGATACAGATTAATGAGGATGGTGTTACTCATATAATTCTAGTAACACCAATTCCCTGATTCCCGCAAGCACCTGCTGCATCCCCTAGTATTTAATGTGGGATTTAAAAGAAACAAAAAATCTAGTTTGGACTAGTGAATCTACTTACACAATTGTTAATAGACTCCTATATCAAATTTGGTCCTTTTGCAAATTATATATAAATGTGTATTCCATTACACCATGATGAAGTCTTCCAGCAAGAGGAAGCTCCCTCGCACTGTATTCAGACGATTATCAACACAACAACCCATGGAAGCTTTACTGACATTTTCAATCCAATTTCGTAATAAAAGACCTTACCTCCTTCAGAATCAGCCATTTTCAAAGCAATCGCAAGACTAGAACTTCCGATAATTCAATAAACTTGGCGAATACTTCTCCCTTCGCCGATCCTCGCCACGACTCCTCGATGTTTACATTTAACGCGGGAAATTCGCCCATTTTCTCCAGCTGTTTCATTGTTATAGAAAACGGGAAACTTTGTCGCTTTCTCAAGTTGTCATTTCTTCCATAGAAAGCGGGAAACTGGTAGTAACTCCATTACACTAGTAAAGACTTTATAAAAGGATACATTTGATGAAGGTGTGTGGTTTGTACAAAATAATGTGCTTAAAAAAATAATTTAGCTATGAAACAGAGCAATATAACCATAGTAATTTTGATACACATTTTTGTGGATATTGAAATACCTTAAACATTACTGGAACAATCCAATGTTTACATCTTGCCAATCAAAGGACATTTATCAGCACCTTCCATTTCAGTGTCGTATGTGATATCAGTGGAACATTATCTAGCTCTTTGTTCTACGCATGTGGACATGACTTTGGAGGACCCATTTTTTGTGGTTAAAGAGTAAGTAAAAATATATTCTTTTCATGAGAACAACGGAAGCCCCGGGTGACCTAAGATCCAGAAGGAAATGTTTGCACTTTTGGAAGAAATTTTGATTTTGCATTCTAGGACCTTATGAGTTGGCACATGAAGTAGTTTTTGAAAGACATTGAGAGGAACGTTGCATTTTATTTTTTTCATTTGATGATTTGATGCAGGATTGATGACTGAATTAATGGAATTTCAGAGTCATGACAGTTGAACGATACTCATGTGACACTGTTTATCTTATCTACAAATTCTTTCTTTTTTTTTTCTTTAGGTAAATATGATTATCTTTCCGATTAACAATTTCTGTCAGTATATGAACCGGAAAGATATGTTGTTAGTACCTGATAATTTAAATATAAGATAATCAGCAAAATGAGATTGCATTTTTTCTAAGTAATGAATTTGCAATTCTCTCAGTATATAATGTCAGAATTCACTTATAGTATAAACTCTACCACATATTTTGATTGAGTATAAGAAAAGTGTAATTAGTTGAGGAATTGAAAGAATTTTCTATCAGAGACACAGCCAAGCAGTGACCTTAAAATATTTGTGAGGCATACCCACTGCCTTGTCTGTACATACATGTAACTTGAGGATACTACATGATCATTGCCCAATATTTTCACATTTAGTTCATATTTCATTGTTTACAATAAATAAAAATACAAATCAGCTTATTACTTATATGGGTCACCTGTTAACCCATTAGCAACGGATGGCATGATTTGCTGCAAAGGCAGAATTGATCATAGATGCAGATGCCACCGTGCCAGACAATGTAAACCAGCCATCCTACTGCATAAATATTTAATTTAAACTGCGACCAATGGGTTAAGTAGATACTGAGAACAGAATAAGAAATAGATGTGTGATTATAAGGAAAATAAATTTAAAATCTCAATATTACTTGCAGTGATCCAACAAATAGGCCTGACCTATTTCTCATGTCAAATTATCCTCTTGTAGATGAGGGAATGAGTAGGAGTTGATTTGATTATGTTTCTGTGAGCTATCTGAAAAGCAGGTTAACATTGTTTTTTATCCTCATCATTAGTTTGAGTATTACTATTATTGTTGTTATTATTACTTCCACAGTTATTATTATATTTTTTATTATTATTTCATATTATTATTGATGTTTATTATTATCATCATCATTGTTCAATGTACTTGTCACTCTTACTGTTCTTGTTATTCATATTATCATTATTATTATTATTAGGGTTGTACCGATGCATTGGTATCAGAATCATTGCAAGTGATTTTGTTATACAGATTTTGGATGTTTTATAGAGATGAAAAAGGAGTTATTGGTAACATGAAATTTGGCCTATTTAGTATATTATTTTGAGTCATGGTGCATAATGATACAGAACATTTGGTTATGAGCCACCTATGCATCCACGGACGTGTACGAGACATGGTGGTGGTATGTTTCATTTCATTTACTGAGAAATACATGATTTTAATGTAATTTTGTAAATATGTTACAGTAGTACCTGCCTGTGTACTAATTACAGCAAAAAACTTTGCCAAGATATCATAACTATATCATGAAATAAACACTTTTCTTTTTTGAAACCTGAAGCAAAAATGTCTTCAGTATATTTTTGTTCTTGGTGCAGAAGAATAAAATGAACATTTTGAGACCTAGATGGAATGGTTTGTTTGAAACCATTTTGAAATTGCAAGTATAGAAAAAACTGAAGACTTTTATTAAATTTGAGTGCACAGGACATATATATATATATATATATATATATATATATATATATATATATATACATATATATATACATATATATAAATATATATATATATATATCTATATATATATATATATGTATATATATTTTTTTTCTTTCTTTCTTTCTTTCTTTCTTTCTTTCTTTTTTTTTTCTTTCTTTTTTTTTCTTTTTTTTTCTTTAATGCAAGTCTAATGAAGAATTGAAAACGAAGTAATGCAACTATGTGCAACGACCTCATAGACTGGTTTCCTATATACTAGTGCCATAGTAGGTAGTAATGTCCCAATTTTGTTGTATGGTTATTGGTTAGAATTTTGCTATTGGTATATCCCTACTTATTTTTATTAATATCATCATCAATGTCATACACATTGCATTTATTGACATGTATCATCATCATCATTGATCATCAGTAGTGGCAGTATAGCATTATCATTGTTAATATTATTATCATCATCTCCATCTTCATCCACATCTTCATCTACATCTACATCTACATCTTCATGTTCATCATCATTATTATTATTATCATTATTAATGTTATTAATGTCATTTTCATTTTGATCATAAAGGTTATCATGATAATATATTATTATTATTATTATTGTTATTATTATTATTATTATTATTATTATTATTATTATTATTATTATTATTATTATTGCTATTATTATTATTATGACTTTTATTATATTATTATCAGTATTATTATACTCTTACTGATATTGATTTTATTATTGATATTATTAATATTGTCATTGAATATTATTCTTTCTTATTATTTTGGATGTTTTTATTATTGTTGTTATTAGCATTATTTCTTTTGCTGTTAACATTGTCATTATTGACATTATTACAGTATTATTATGAATTCTAAGAGAAACATTTACAGAGAAACATTATTATACCACATATTTGATGCCAGGATGCAACAGATCCCATAAGATCATTAGTATGCAGATGCGAGATGCGAGACAGGAGTTGTTTGCATAAAATTGTTTTTTTTTTTTTATTCATTGCAAACTTTAAGCTCATTTAACTTTTGGCATCAAGTTGACATTGAGATGAGTGACGTCAGTGATATTAAAACGAAGGGGCAGCAAGTCATCAGACCTTCATAGTGGATATGTAAATCACGTAGAAGACCCAGTTCAGAAGCGATATATGTCACTTAAACTGGAAGCATCATCATCATCATCATCATCATCATCATCATCATCATCATCATACGCAGCATCAATATCACCATCACTTCGCTGTCCTCACCACCACCGCCGTCATCCCCATGCCATCAGTTATCACTCTTATTAATTATACTTTTATTTATGCAATTTGCGCCGAAATGAATGTCAGATGAGACTGCATACAGTGAGGGCACCATAACTCGTGCAGATAATTGCGTACATTCCAATGCGCTTCATGTTTATTTACTTTAGCTTTGATGCGTGTGTGAGCTGACTGTGTTACATCTTAACTTGCATATTCTTCTTGATAATTATCAAGAGTAGTGCTCTTGGTGATTATCAAGAGGAGTGCCAGCCCAGCCATATGCAATGCTTTACATTCGGACACTGTTTAGAAAATGCACATTTCGTTGTGAATGTTAAACGGAGAAAAGTGTTCCGGATTTGTTTACTTGTAAGTCTTTATGGCGAGACTGTCATGTACTTGTGCAGTTTTTGTATTCGTGTTTCATGATTATCCAAGTTAAGGATATTGCTCATCAAGGCAATGAAGTATTGATTTACATTTAACTTTTACTTGCTCTTGACCTTATGGGAGCAGCAGTCGGGTATGGATTAAGTGGCGCCGTTACTAAATAAAGCCTGGACATTTTATCCCTGTGTACATGGAGAGTGTGCGAGTTTTATTTTGAGTGGCGTGCCATCGCTTGTCTATTGCGCCAGAGTACAGACAGTGAGGATAATGAAAGTGCAGGGGTTTACGCTGTCTGTGCAGGCGAAGTGCGCTTGTTCATGTGTTTTATTTTTTATTGGTAGATGCCTATTGTTTTCTAGTGTTTCTTCCCTTCTTTCGGTTTTGTCACACGACTCTCCAACGGAAAACAGATAGTTATGATGTGTTTTTTTTCACGGGAGTCTGCCAGGAGAAGAGTTGTGGCCATGTGGCAGTCGCGTCTCCTTTTGAAGAGGCGCGCCATCACCCGCTATCAAAAGGCAATGCACACACAAAGGACTCCCTTTTCTTCGGCCATTTGCTGTACCAACTCTCCCACAGTAGCTTGAGTCCTGACGCCGGGTTAAGAAACAGTCTTTGTCTTGTATGTATGTTCTTTATCTTCCTTTATTTGTGTATTTGCCCTCAGGTGACTAATTCTATTATGATTAGAATCTTGAGTGAGAATTATCAGCAGTTACATTATTACCTGACTGACGTCATTTGAGAATCCCGATAAGGTAGTTATTTCTTATTTAAGATAAAGATGTCTTACTGGTCTGACAACATTAGACTTCTGACAGCAAGAAGTGACTCGAGTATACGGCAGCTAAAGATAGTTCCAATCAGCAGGTGACCTTGAAATGGGAACTCGCACCCGTTCTTATCTGCACGAGAGCGTAACCCGGAATTCGTGTTGCCGATGTCTTAAGGCCATAAATCGGGGGCTCGTTTTGGGTTGCGTTCGTTGTCTGTCTGTCTTGCCGGGCCTGAATGCATATAAAAACCATGGCCTGAACGCCTGCATGACAGCGCCGCGAGGAAAGGTTGAGGACCCCGATATTACCGTGGGCAAGTCTCCAGGGTCACTTGAGATGCAAGCAGAGCACGCATACCGCACTCGCAGCGTCTTCTACGTGCCAGCGCTTCCGCACGCATGTTGAGCTCCGTGGGAACACGGGATCCCGAGCCTGGGTGTTTATTTATACATTTAAAGACATGCACATGGAGTGCATAGCTTATGCATGGTCGAGATATGTGTATACGTACAGACGTGCATGCTGAGGTACATATACATGCATACATAAAAATGCATATGTACACACACACAAAACAAACACATGCACATACACACACAAACACACACACACACACACACACTTGCACCCAAAAACAACAAACACACAAAAAAAAACATACACATGCACACACACATGCACGCGCGCGCGCTCAAGAATACATATGTTAATTAACACGAAAGTGCACATGATAATGAGTGTTCTTGTATGCATGTATATGATATCGAGTGACACTTGCGTGTCATGCTCTGTCAAGTAAACTCGAGACCAGCATGATAGCACGCGAATCTCTCTTGTGAGTGGCGGCCCACGCTGGTGCCGAAGGAGGGGGGGGGGGGGGGGGGGGGGGGGGGGGGCAAGGCAGGGTAAATGCCCAGACGCCAGCCTAGGGGGGCGGGGGCGGGAGGGGGTGTTCTGTCGACCCATCATACTAGACTTGTTCCTAAGGTCAGGAGGATGGTCTGCGTCTTGGTCTTCTGCTCCGATTGGTGTACAACATTTTCTCTTTCGCTTTTCTTCGTTTCTCCTTTTTTCCCTTTTTAATTGTTCTATTCATCTATATATTTATATATCTTCTTTTATTCATCTATATATTTATATATCTCCTTTTATGCTCCCCTCGTTCATTCACCTTCTACTCCTCCTATTTATCTTCTTTTTTCCTCCTTTTCCTACTTCTTTATCTTTGCTTCTTCCTCCTACTTCTTCCCTTTTCTCCTCCTCTTCCTACACCCCACTTTACCTCTTCTCCTCCTCCTACTTCTTCCCTTTTCTCCTCCTCTTCCTACACCCCACTTTACCTCTTCTCCTCCTCCTACTTCTTCCCTTTTCTCCTCCTCCTTCTTACCCCCCCCTCCCCTCCTCTCCTCCTTCTTACCCCCCTTCCCTCTTCTCCTTCTTACCCCCTTCCTTCTTCTCCTTTTCACCCCCTTCCCTCTTCTCCTCCTCCTTACTCCCCTTCCTTCTTCTCCTCCTTCCCTCTTCTCCTCCTTCCTTCTTCTCCTCCTTTCGCCGTAATCGCCCCTCACCCCTCTCGTCAGCGGGTGTTCGGCGGGCGTCACCAGTAACCCGATATGATTACGGCATTTTGACCTCAGGACATTCAACCTACGGGAGAGCGGCACGTCCAGCGAGCCACTGGGCACTTCTGACGTCACATCTCTCTCGGGTTGAGGGGGAGGGGGGAGGGCATATCTTCTCTCGGGTCGAGGGGGAAGGGGAGAGGGTTTATCCAGAGGGCGATAGATGAAGCAGTCGGATGCAGCAGGCCCGGATGAGGAGCTGGCACTCAACACATGCTCGCTCACGTAGAGACAGATAACGTCGGCGTGTGTCACCTCGCTGCCTCGCCTTCGTCTCCGCACTGCCCTTCGGCCGGAGTCTCGCACCGGCCGTAGCTTTCAGTTAGCGTGGTCTTGGGAACAAAAGTGATGGGAACTGATCTTGCTTGCTTTTGCAGCTGCCGGGAGGCTCGTAAATATTTGCGGGTCGGTTTGTTTTCCGTTTTTGTTTCGAAATCATGTTGACGGAACTGGTGTGGGAGAGGGAGAAGAAGAGAGGGATAAAGGTGGCAGAAGGGATATAGAGGCAACAGATGGACGAAGAGGCAGACATAAACACACACAGACGGAAATAGGCAAAGAGAGAGAGAGAAAGGGAGAGGGACCACTTTTGGTGTCTGAGTGACAATTTCAGGAATGAAGAAGGTATGAGAGTATAGAATAAGCGTTAGAAAACAAATGAGGTGAGGTATGAATGGCGATGGCGGGTAGTGCCTGACTTGCATGATACCGAGAGCACAGAGGGTGGTTTGTGTTCCTTGTATGGACAACACACACACACACACACACACACACACACACACACACACACACACACACACACACACACACACACACACACACACACACACACACACACACACACACATACTCGAACTATTATATAACTCTCCCACCCTTAGTTACAGACATTGTCGACCTACCCATGGCTACAAACGGACATACGCACACGCGAGAGGGCACCCAAGATACTGAAGCCGTCAAGGGTGTTGCGGTGGAGAGTGCGTGCGTGCGTGTTGCCCCCGCAGCGTGGGGAGTGCGGAGTGCTGAGATAAATCAGTGTATCCATTACATGCGAGAGAGCAGGGCCAAGTTGTGTTTGTTTGTGCAGCGTCCAATGAATTGCAATTGTGATCACTAGCTGAGGCTTTGGTGCGGCCCGGCGCGGTGGTTGGTGGCGGCGGTCAAGGTCTAGGTGCCCGGGCAGGCGGGCAAGCGGCGTAGTGCAGCGGCCGCTCTCCCTCCGCCAGTAGCTGTGGCCCGGGCGCGCAAGAAGGCACCCTCAGGCTTACTTCTGGGCGGCGGGCAGGCGGGTAGACGGGCGGCGCGGGCACTCAAGGAACGGTGGTTGGTCGGGCGGGCGGTAATGGTGTTTCTGCTCTCCCTGGTGCTGGTCAGAGCCGCCGCGGGTGAATGAGCCCAAGACGATGACCGTGTAGTGGTGTAACTTGGCCTGACCAAGGTGTGTGTGTCGAGACCAGTGCCACGCAGTGATCGCGCGAGTTCGACGAGTCAGTGTGACGAGTGGTGACAGTGCCAAGGAGCTATTCCTCGGTGCCATGACGGGCCACGCGCCCTCGAACAGCGTCCGCTTCGCCGCCGAGGGCGTCGGCGAAGGCGTGAGGCGGAAGCCCAGCAGTGCTGTTACGCGGAAGCAGAGTGTGCGAAGAAGCCTCAAGGAACTCAGCGTCTTTCGATACTCCAACTTCATCGACCTCTTTTACTTCACGTCCAAAAAGTAGGTAACCGCGACCTGTCTCGGGCGAAGGCTGGTAGGAAGGGTCAGGTGATGGTCCTGTACGTCGCGTCAGAGTCGATAGTGGCATATTTGTAGACGTCGCGACCGCTCGTTAGCACGCTCTGAGCGGATTGGCATTCATGAGGGTGCACAGGGAGTGATTGATTCATTGGAGGGAACAGTCTTTGGTCATCGCGAGTCGAGATGCGTTCCTCCGGCCCGAGAAAAGGATGGGGCAAGCTCCCTGGGCACTGGCAGCCGGTATTTATCCGCACTTTTCAACGTCAAGCCATATCGGTGTGTGTACATGTTGCAGACGCCATGAACGAGTGTCTCTGTGATTAGGGTGCATTTCCGATTTGCATATTCTGACAGGTTGCAAAGTCTGACTGGAGAAAGGGTTGCATTTGTTTTGCTAGTGTTTGGAGAAGGTAAAGTAAGTAGAAAAGAAAAACGATGACAGTGCAACACATCTAAATCTGCCTGTACTTGTAGGTAGCACCATTCCCTGTGCTTATTTGAGACTATATTGTATTGAATTTTATAGAGAGTGAGTAGAGAGCACTGCTGAGCTCCTGACTCTTTGCAGAAGCATGCCTCTCACCAGGGCTGGCGTCAGAGCGGAGTTAAGGAAGTTCTTCTATGTCCTGTTCGTTTTTTTTTTAAGATGGGACTTTTTTATTTGTATATTTATTTTTATCACATTGTACTTGTCCATGATATGAGTTTATTTAATAATTGTGTGTTAGTATTTGTATCAGTGTGCGAAAATGAGAATGACGGTTGGTGTTTGTTACTTGGCGTATCCACTTGCTTCCTCGACGTGCCTCGAACATGGTTAAAAGAGATCGACGTTTGTGTTTGCTTGGCTTGGATATTGTGCAAGCGGCGGTGATGAGCGTATGAAAATCATGCATTTTATGCCGTTAATCCCGACCGAAGAACCGCTTTCTCGGAGAGCGTAATTGCGTGTCAGGTTTTTGCTTGCTCGCAGAACTGGCAAAGTCGTCACTGAGGCCGGCGGCGGTGCGAGACCAGTGCCCGAATCCGATTCCTGGATCGTTTATTTGTACTACAAGCAAGCAAAGGAATCGCATTTACACAAATATGCGCGTACGCACGCACATATACGTATATGTACATGTACACACACACACACTCACACTCACACTCATACTCACACACACATGCTGGTATATCAGTTGATAATCATATACAGAACCCACCCATTTGATGGCAAACAACTGGTCGAACGTCCGTTTGTTTAGGGAAGCGTTCACTTGCTGATTCTTATCCACTTCACCTCCCTCTTCTCTTCTTGCTCTTCCTTTTCTTCCTATTTCCATTCCCCTTCCTTACTCTCTCTTTCTCTCTCTCTGCCTTTTCTTCGCTCTTTTTTCATCCACCTCTTCATCATTGTTCTCCGCTTTATCCTACCAATCTCTTTCATTTCCCTCTTTCTCTTCTCTTTCGCTCATCGCATTCTACCTTCCCCTTTCTCCTTTACCTCTGCTTCCCCTCCTTCGCTCTCCACTTATTGCCCTACGCCTTCCCCTCTCCCCTATTCATCACCCTCCCCTCCTTTGTTTCCCTTTCCCCCTCTCCTTCTCTCCCTTTCCTCTGTCGGTCCTAACCTTCTTCCCATCACCAATTCCCTTTCTCTCTCTATATTTCTCCTCCTTCCCCTCACTCCTTTTCCTCCTCCTGCTCTCCGTCGATCTCCTCCTGCCCTTTCCCGTTCTCTAGTTCTTCTCCGTCCCCTCCTTCTTTCTCCTTTTCTTCTCTCTCTTCTAAGTCATTCGCCTTCTCTTTTCCCCTTCCTCTTTTTCCTCTTCGTTTATCACCACCTATCTTTCCCCTCTCCCCTCCTGTCTCTCTCTTTCTCTCTTTATCCTCGTCCTTCATTCTGTCTGACGCCCTGTGCCCCACCCCTTCTCTCCTTTTCCTCTCCCTCCACTCCCTCGTTCTCCTCCAGCCCATCCCCTCTCTCCCTTTCCTCTCCCTCTCCTCTCTCCTTCATTCCCCAAAGATCCTTATCTGGCGTCGGTGGAGATAATGACTGCCTGACTGACTTCTCGTGGCATTTACGGGGGTCGCGTCGTGTGCATGCAGAGTGGGCGGCGTCTTTGTGCTGCGGTGCCGTGGGCTGTGCGTAACGTGTGTTGGACATGTTTGAGAAAATGTGGAGGGGAGGGGAGTTACGAAGTGTACGGATGTTTGATATCCGAAGGAAGGAAGGAAAGAAAGAAAGAAAGGTAAAGAGGGGGATAGGGGAAGATAGGAAAAAGAGAGAGAGAGAAAGAGAGAAGGGAAGGGGGTAGAGGAAGAACGAGAGCGAGAAAGAGAGTAAGACAGGTAGACATACAGACTGAGAGAAGGAGAAAGATTGACAAAAAAAAGAAAGAAATGAAAACAGCCAGGCGACACAGGCCTCGCAGGCAAGGTTTCGCATCATTCACTTGAGTATTCCAGGTCGGTGTCCGTGTGCATGACCGCGATTGCCCTGGTCACCTTGAAGCCCGTTAGCATACACGCCGATGGAATTCTAGGAAGATGATCTTATTCTAGGAGGACTTAAAACTAACGCATTTAGTAATTGACACGTATTATCCTGTGCACTTGAGTGAGGTCGTTCCCACGATAGCAAGAAGTGGAACATCACTAGCGCGCCGTCGTGTCGGGTCTCGTTTACTTGATGTTGCTCTCCCGACGTCTGGTCGTGGCGGGGGTGGAGGGGGAGAAGGAGAGGGGGGGTGGCTAGGTCGTTTCTTTCTCCTTCGCTTTCTCTCGCTCTCGTTCTTTATCTCTCTTTCCCTTTGTCTATTTCTATCTTTCTCATTCTTTATTTCTCTCTTTCTCTCTCTCTTTCTCATTCTTTATTTCTCTCTTTCTCTCTCTCGCTCTTTCTCTCTTTCTTTCTCTCTCTCTCTCTTTCTTTCTTTCTTTCTCTCTCTTTCTCTCTTTCTCTCTTTCTCTCTCCCTCCCCCCTCTCACTCTTTCTTTCTTTCTTTCTTTCTACCCTCTCCCTCTCTCTCTTTCTCTTTCTCTTTCCCTCCCTCTGTCTCTTTCCCTCCCTCTGTCTCTTTCCCTCCCTCTCTCTCTTTCCCTCTCTCTCTCTCTTTCCCTCTCTCTCTCTCTTTCCCTCTCTCTCTCTCTTTCCCTCTCTCTCTCTCTCTTTCCCTCTCTCTCTCTCTCTCTCTCTCTCTCTCTCTCTCTCTCTCTCTCTCTCTCTCTCTCTCTCTCGGTATTTTTTCCTGTATATGTGTTCGCATGCTTTTTGTCTTTCAATTTCAAACGTGTTATATTTTATTTTATTTTATTTTATTTTTATAGTGGAGACACATACACACATACAAACACACAGAGAGAGAGAGAGCGAGAGCGAGAGAGCGAGAGCGAGAGAGCAAGAGCGAGAGAGCGAGCGTTCTTCACAGACTTCACGTTTTAGCCGAACGCTCAGCGGGGACTATCTGTTGCTCATCCTCTGCCTACTCCATTCCCAGACTGAAAGAAAGAAAAGAAACGCAAAACTATTGATCCAGTCAGCATCACACCCTCCTCCCATCTCTCTTACTTTCTTCTTCTTCTCGTTTTTCTTTTCCCTCTTCTTATTATCATTCTTCCTCCTCTTCATCCTCTTCTTCCCCTTCTTCCTTTCTTCGTCTTGCCTTATTCGTCTTCCTCCTCCTCCCCCTTTTCTATTTTTCTTCTTCCTCATTTTCTTGGACATCTTCTTATTAAGAATTTCCTTTTTTACTTCTTTTTCTCCTCCACCCTTTTCTTCCTCTTTGTCCTTTTCTTCCCCCTCTACCTCCTCTGCGCCTCCCCTCCTGTGCCCCCATTCCCACTCTTCCTGTCCTTGAGCAATGTTTATTCTCCCTTTGGAGTGCCCAGCTGTGCCAGGTCACCCCGTCTCCCCTCCCTTGCCCCCCACCCCCTGTTACTCATTCCCATTCCCTCCCCAGCCTACCTTGCTTCCCTTACCTTTTTCTCTCCCTTCTATCTACTTTCCTTCCCCATACCCACCTTGCCTCCCCCCTCTTCACTTTCCTCCCATCCTGTCCAATCCCATCCCATCCCATCCCATCCCATCCCATCCCCCCCTTCCCCTCTCTCCTCCCCTTTCCTTCTCTTCCTCCCTCCCTTCCCTGCCTCCCTTGCCTCCCCTGCCCCCCCCCTCCCCGCGCAGCTGCAACGTGTCTCCCTGCCCCCTTCGCCGCTCGAGATGAATATACATATACCAGTACTTCATCTTACGGTTTCTTCCGTAAGAGTTGAGCGACTTGGTGAACTTGCCCTTTGACCTTCGTTTCCTTCACTTTGTTTACCGTCGCTCTCGCTCTTGTTTCTCTCTCGTATCTATCTATCTATTTACATCTATCTCTCTCCCTCCCTCCCCCCCCTCTATCTCTCCCTCTCCCTCTCCCTCCCCCTCCCCCCTCTTCCTCTCTCTCTCTTTCTCTCTCTCTCATTCTCTCTCCCTCCCTCCCCCTCCCCTTCCTTCCCCTCCGCCTACCCCCACCTACCCCCCCTCCATGGGCAGAGGCAGCGCGAGACCGAGTAAGTGCGTCCCCCTTCAGCCTCCACCTTCGAGGAGGAGGCTTGGGAATGCTTCGATTTCTTTGCTTCGTCTGTTGGTTTAATGAGGGGGTCGGTTACTTAAATTTTATTTTATTTCATTTTTTCTTTCCGTTTCTCTCTCTCTCTCTCTCTCTCGCTCTCTTTCTATTTCTCTCTCTCTCTCTCTCTCTTTCTCTCTCTCTCTTTCTCTCTCTCTCTTTCCTCTCTCTCTTTCCTCTCTCTCTTTCCTCTCTCTCTTTCCTCTCTCTTCTCTCTCTCTCTCTCTTTCCTCTCTCTTCTCTCTCTCTCTCTCTTTCCTCTCTCTTCTCTCTCTCTCTTCTCTCTCTCTCTCTCTCTTCTTCTCTCTCCCTTTCTCCTCTCCTCTCTCCTCACTCTCTCTCTCTCTCTCTCTCTCTCTCTCCTCTCTCGCTCTCTCTCCTCTCTCTCTCTCTCTCTCTCTCTCTCTCTCTCTCTCTCTCTCTCTCTCCTCTCTCTCTCTCTCTCGCCCCTCTCTCTCTCTCTCTCGCCTCTCTCTCTCTCCTCTCTCTCTCTCTCTCCTCTCTCTCTCTCTCTCCTCTCTCTCCCTCCTCTCTCTCTCTCTCTCTCTCCCTCTCTCTCTCTCTCTCTCTCTCTCTCCTCTCTTTTCTCTCTCTCTCTCCTCTCTCTCTCTCTCTCTCTCTCTCTCTCTCTCTCTCTCTCTCTCTCTCTCTCTCTCTCTCTCTCTCTCTCTCTCTCTCCTCTCTTCTCTCTTTCTCTAAATCCTGCGTATCCCTATGGCGACATTTATTCTTGTATACCTTTTTTTACTGAAAGTTTTCGTTCTCTCTGTTCTGTCTGTTTTGCGCATCCCAGTGACCATATTTCCTCTTGTTTTTCGTTCGTCGGGTGAATTTTACGCATCGTCTCATGGTGTCGGTCATAACGGGAGCCAGTTGTAACGATACAGCGATTAATTAAAACTATATCACTGATAATAAGTATAACAACGGTCATAAGAACAACACCGACCATCTATCATCTACTATCTATTATTATTGCAATCATAATCACTACGATACCGATAAAACCTACAACACCGATCATAATCCCTACAAGACCGATAATAACTACAACGCCGATCATAATCACCACAACACCGAACATGACTACAACACCGATCACAATATCTACAAAACCTATCAGAACTGCAATACCGATCGTAAGTGACAACAACGGCGATAATAACTACAATCGTAAGAACGGCGCCGGGAGTAACTGCACCGTCATCAACCTGAGCAACAGCAACAGTATCCCTTGTTTATCATGAGTGCCACGTCGTCGCGGTGTCGCCGGCGTGAGGGTAGGGAGGGAGGTTGGAAACGGGGGGAGGGGGAGGGGGAGAGGGAAGGGGGAATGTGACAGAAGTATGTAGGTGAAGAAGGAGCAATGATAGGAAGGAGGGGAGCGTGGGAGGAATGAAGGAAGGAAGGAAGGGAGAGAGAATGAGAGGGTGAGAGAGAGAGAGAGAGGAGAGGGAGGATCGAGAGAGAGTTTGACACAAGTGTTTACATCTCAAAAGGATGAAGTAACATCGGTTATCCTCACTCACAGAGACAGACACACGCGCGCGTGCGTGAAGGAGAGGGAGAGATGGGGGGGGGGGTCGCAATAAGGAGCAGCTTTCCCTTTCCTCCATTGTCTCATCTTCCTCATGTTCTTTCTTCACTTCATTCATCTCTTTCTCTTTTGTATCCACCTTCCTGAGTGTCCATACCTCTCTTTCTATTATTTTCCCTCCTCCTTCTCTTCCTCCTCTTCCTGCATCTCCCCCGCCTCCCGTCTCTCTTTCTCTCTTCTTCCTCCTCTCCCTCTTTCTCTCTTCTTCCTTCTCTTTCTCTTTCTCTCCCATCCCTACCCCTACCCCCACCCCACCCCCACCCCACCCCTCTCACTCCCTCTCTCTCATTCACGCTAAACGAGAGAGGAGCGTCAACTGCAAGGCCTTTCGCCCGTCCTGTACTTGCATGAGGCGCCAAAGTGTACTTAGCATATCCTGTTTTAGGATGAATTCACAAGTGGATCGCACAGTCAACCTGCAAGTTTTCAGTTCGAATTTCTCTCTCTTCTCTTTCTTTCTCTCTCCTCGTTTTTTTCATTCTGCTCTCTCTCTCTCTCTTTCTTTCTCTCTCTCTCTCCCTCTCTCTCTCCCTCTCTCTCTTCTCTTCTCTTCTCTTCTCTTCTCTTCTCTTTCTTTCTCTCTCCTCGTTTTTTTCATTCTGCTCTCTCTCTCTCTCTTTCTTTCTCTCTCTCTCTCCCTCTCCCTCTCTCTCTCCCTCTCTCTCTCTCTCTCTCTCTCTCTCTCTCTCTCTCTCTCTCTCTCTCTCTCTCTCCCCTCTTCTCTCTCTCTCTCTCTCTCTCTCTCTCTCTCTCTCTCTCCCTCTCTCTCTCTCTCTCTCTCTCTCTCTCTCTCTCTCTCTCTCTCTCTCTCTCTCTTTCTCTCCTCTCTCTCTCTCTCTCTCTCTCTCTCTCTCTCTCTCTATCTCTCTCTCTCTCTTTCTTTTTCCTTTCATTATCTCTTCTCTCTCTTTCTCTCCGTCTCTTCTCCTTTCGCACTCTCTCGCTCTCGCTCTTCCCTTCTTTCCGTCCCTTCCTCTTCACGTTATCCCTCCATTGTGCCCTTCATCCGCGCATGGCTCTTTCTTGTCCTCCCGGCCGGCGACCTGTGGTAGACCCGCTGCTCTGTGCTCTGTAATGAAGGCAGTCCGCAGCCTACGTGTGCTGCCTGGAAATGCTGCATAGGGCTTGGGCGGCGCCGTGCTTCCTGGCCAGGTTATCTGAGACGGAAGCTGTCTTGTCGCAAGAGAGTGTTATGCGGAACCCTGATGGCATGTCGTAGGTCACATGCTATGAAAGTGGTTCTTGTGCTCGTTATGTTTTTTTTGTTTTTTTTTCTGAGATTTAGAATTGCTCAGCGTATTATAACCATGTTTTTTTTTAACCTTTCCTAAGTAATAAACCATTTTATGCAACATAACACTCCTATCATGAACTCTCCGTTGCAGTGAGGTGTGCAAGGCGCTGAACAAGACCCGAGGCCTGTACCAGCGTTGGGGCGAGCTGCAGGAGGAGGGCGCCGTCATCACTAGCAAGGAGGAACTCGACTGGACCAACACAGAGCTCCGCAACGCCCTCCGTTCCATAGAGTGGGATCTTGAGGACCTCGAGGAGACTATAGATATCCTTTTCGTGCTTTTAGGGCCATTGATAGTTGTGGGTTTATTTTTTGTTGTTGTTGTTGAATGAGTGTGACGGGAGATATTTCTGGTGTCGCTGGACATGGCAGTGATGTGGATTACAACAAGTGCCCTGGGTCTCTTGGCGGACGCGGAGAGGGGGCGAGCGAACACAAGGTGCTTACCCTTGTTTGCATTCCTCGTACGGCCTCCCAACCCCCTCCCCCTTCCCGTACTCCGACCCCGCCCTCCACGCCAGCTGAAGGTAAGTACACCCACCCCTTCAACCAAACCCCACCCCATGAGGTTCTTTATTTATTCGGTTGAGAGGTGGTAATCTCGGAGCTTACGCGTAAAGTACACACTTCACCTCCTGTCTTAGGGAGGAAAGCTAGAAATGCGCTCTACATACCCGGTGAGAGAGGGAGGGACTTAGGAGAGGAGGAGGGGGAGGAGGAGGAGGAGGAGGAGGAGGAGGAGGAGGAGGAGGAGGAGGAGGAGGAGGAGGAGAAGAAGAAGAAGAAGAAGAAGAAGGAGAGGAAGAAAGATAAGGAAGGGGAGAAAGAGGGAAATGAGCAAGGGAAGGGAAGGGATACGGAAAGGGAGGAGGGGAAAGATGGGAAGTGCATGAATAAGGAGAGGAGTGGAAAGAGAAAGAAGGGGAGTGGTGAGGAAAGATTAGGAAGGGGGATGAGTGAAAGGAGGAGAAAGATGAGGAAGGGGAGAATAAATGAGAGGAAGAAGAGGAAGGGGAGAATGAATGAGAGGAAGAGGAGGAAGGGGAGAAGGAAAAGAAGTGGGAGGGAAAAAATGAGGGAGGAGAAGGAAGAAAATATTTAGCGAATGATCAGCACATCCTGCTTCAATTCACCTCCTGTGTTCCCTTCTTTGTTCTTAGTGTAGCGGATTGGGCGAAACGGGGGAGCAGGACAAGCTGAGCTACAGTGGCAGTGATATAAAAGGGGATCAGCCGATAAGACACGAGAAGAGGCTGTTGAGCGGGTGCCTGTTCGTGGCGCGATGAAGTCATATCGGAGCGGGACAATGGCGGATTGATTGGGAGATAGAGAGCGTGGGTCAGTGCGTGAGCGAGTGAGAGAGAGAGAGAGAGTGAGTGAGTGAGTGAGTGAGTGAGTGAGTGAGTGAGTGAGTGAGGAGAGAGAGAGAGAGAATGAGAGATTTTTTGTGTCTGTCTGCATTTGTGTGTGTGTTTTCTACCCGCTTGAAGGCTCGCCGATGGAAAGGTGGATCTCGACTCGCCGAATGGATCCGAAGGGCTTGTAGGAAAGCCGAGTGGGAAAGGGACGGCGGCGGCGATGGAGTCACGTGTCGCCAGATCACTCCCAGTGTCCCGAAGGCGCCATGGTGATTGTGAGGGTAATTGCTCTCATGTGCGAGCGAGCGAGCGGGTAGATGGGTGGGTGGGTAAGTGGGTGGTTAAGTGGATAGCTGGGTGGGTAGGTGGGTGGGTGGGTCGGCCATCTAGCTACCATCGGCTTGCAACACCACGAGTCTCAGCGGCCCTAGCCTTCTTGCAATTCTTTCTTTCTACTCTGCACGAGCCGCAAGAACACGTCCTGTCCATCCGTGCGTGAGAGTGGCGATTCCGGCGATCAAAGGAAGCAGATGACGGCCGGGGGGGTGGGGGGGGGTGCACGATTGAGGCCATAGAAAAAGTTTGCGCGTATAGCTCTTGAGGACGAACGCGAGGTTGCATTGACGCTTGCACACCTGCCATCCACACTCTTTCACGCCCACGCCGAGCACCACGCCCTCCATTTCAAGGCTTGCTCGGTTGGAGTTATTCTCTTGTCCTTCGTCATTTCCTTTTCTACCTTCTTCCCTCCCTCCCTCCCTCTTTCTTCCATTTCCTCCCACCATCCTTTCCTTTCTACCTCTCCTTTCTTCCCTACCTCCTGCCTTCCTTCCTCTTTCTGCCCTTCTTCCCTCTCATCTCATCTTTTCTCTTCTTCCTTTTTTTCCCCTCTCCCATTCTCCTCCCCTTCACCTTCCAGTCTCCTCTTCTCCCCTTCTCTTCCCTTCCCCCTCCTCCCCCCCCTCCACCTCCCTCTTCTCCACCCCTTTCTCCTTCCCTCCTCCTCCTCCTCCCCTCTCCTTTTCCTCCATTTTCATCCCCCCTCCCCCTCCCTTTCTCTTCCCACTGCTCCTCCCCATCCCCTTCTCTTACCCCTTTTCCTCCTCCCCCTCCCCCTCCCCCTTCTCTTCCCCTTCTCCTCCCCTTCTCCTCCCCTTTCTCCTCCCCTTTCTCCTCCCCTTTCTCCTCCCCTTTCTCCTTCCCCTCACCCTTCTCCCTCAGTTGTGCTAAGGCTTTGCTCATCCTCTCAGGCATACATGCGCAGCCGTTCCGTGGTACTACGGTACGATTCGAGTAAGGACGAGGATTGGCGAGGGGGAGGTTTCAAAGAGGGGAGAGATAAGGACGTTGATGTGAAGAAAAGGAGTGAGAGGAAGGGATAGAAAGGGAAAGGAAGAGAGGGGTAGCTAGAGAGGGAGGGAGGTGGGAATAGATACAAGGGGAGAGGAAGGGAGAAATGAAGGTAGGGAATAGATGGAGGCAGGGAGAGGGAATGAAGAACGGAGAAAGGATTGGGCGGAGGAAAAAAAATACGCGGATGAGCGGAGGAGAAGGAGAGAAGCTGACGGAAGGTGATCAGATAGGAAAAGAAGGGGGGAAATGAATAACGAGAGAAGTTCAGAGACAAACAGGCACACAGATAAATATAATAACGACAACTTAATGGTCCGAGATGATTTTGGAGGAGAAAGACGGATAGGCCAGATGAGCAAAGCGTATCGGGTTTGAAGAGGCATTTAAACGAGAGTTGTTGCAGTTGCATCGAGCGTCGAGACCCTTCACCTCGGACTTGAAAGTTCAGGCCGTTAAGTTGAGTCTCCGCTCCGTTTCAAGTCTTGTTCGAGAGGAGGTCTGGCCGCGCGCGAATCTGCTTTGGACATTTTTGATTGTGTTTATATATATCTTATGTCTTGAGGCATATATATACTCATATTGAAATACAAGCTTTATTACCTAAAGCATATATACACACGGATATATATACATACATATATATGCATCATCATTTACACATATTGATACATAAGCTTTAGTCCTTAATGCATATGCTTTAGTAATTAGAGCATAAGGTAGCACTCCATATCTGAATGATAAGTGCACGGTCATTGCTTGAGAAGCCTAATAGCCAAGTGGCCGCACCGTGCACGCCAACCTCTTCTCACTTACGCGCCAAGTAGCCTAATAGGACGTAGTGTGCCTGGTCCGTCGAGAGTGCGGCCCAAAGGAGGCGCTGCAGATAAAGCGCTGTGAGATAACGAGCGCGGTGCCAGGGTGGGGGTGGGGGAGGGGGGAGGTTGGGGGTAGGGGGTAGGTGATTGGGGTGCCAGAGTGGTGTCAGTGGGGGGAGGGGGAATATAGGTGCCTGGGTGGTGGTCGAGGTGGGATGGGGGGAATGGAGAAGGGCCATAAGTAGCAGGGGCTGCTGTAAGTACCGAGGGTCCTGGGGGGAGCATGGGTATCAGTAGGTGCCAAGGGAACGGAATGGTGGATTTTTTGGTGGAATTTTTCATATCTTCCTCCAGTTTTCTTTCCTTCATCTTCTAGTTCTCCTCCTCCTCCTCCTCCTCCTTCATTCTGTACTGCTGCTAGTGCCCATGTCGAGGAAATCCTTTTATTAATAGAGAAAAAAAAATATGGGAGACAATCTGCCTCC
>NW_028234417.1:12579646-12604646 GCF_977035675.1 Penaeus japonicus
TCTTTTAACACGCGACGCACACACGTGCACGTACACGTACACACACACACACACACACACACACACACACACACACACACACACACACACACACACACACACACACACACACACACACACACACACACACACACACACACACACACACACACACACACACACACACACACACGTACACACACGCACACGTACACACACGCACACGTACACACACGCACGCACACACACATGCACACACACATGCACACGCAAACGCACACGCAAACGCACACGCACACACATATACACTCACTCACTCACCCACTCACTCGAACATAACGCACACACAAAAAAGGAGTTTGACCCAAAGCTACGTTCAACATTGCTTGCTTGTTCGTCGGCATAGTATATTCTTGTTTGTTTGCTTGCTTATTTTGATGATTTGCATATTCTGATGGAAGTCATGGAGTTGTCAGAGCAGGAGCGACAGACTTGAGAGAGACACGCCTGAGGAGGCCGGGCAAAGTAAGTCGTCCTCTCTACCTTTTCTTCTCTCGGATTGCCTTTCTCTCTCTTTGCTTTTCAGTTCTCTCCTCGGAATTTTCTTTTCTTTTCTTTTCATTTCCTCTCTCGGGTGTTTACCTTTTTTATTATTCTCCTTTTCACTTTTCCCGGATTTCTACTTCGGTATCCTTTCCGCACTGTTCTTTATTTTTTCTATGTCCCTTCGCCTCCTACTCACCTTTCGCCTCTCACGCATTTCTGTTGACCGACTCTCGCGCATTTTGCTTGCCGCCGCCTGCGCCTACTCTGCTTTTGTGATTTACGGTGTCGCGCGATGTTGTCATTCTTGGGGTTGACTGCACGACTTCCTGGATGGCCATGCGGAGAGGAGCCAAGGTCGCTCGCGGCATCACGGAGCTTTGCGTTTCGGCGGAGGGCGCGGGGACTGCGGGGAGTGGATGTAGATGTGGATGTTGGGGAGGGTGGGGTTGTGGGGGAGAGAGTGAGTGGATGTGGATTTCGGTGTGGAAGTTGGTGGGTGTGGGGGTAGGGGTAGATATGGGTTTCGGAATGAGAGTGGGTGCATGTGTGGAAGAGAGAGGAACAGTGAGGTTAAGGGGGTGCACTGTTAACGTGCAACTGAGAAAGATAAGACCAAATGAAAAGTAAGGAACGTGCATAAACGAGGTAAGGAGACCGCCCCTTTCCTCCCTCTGTGGAGGAGGCCTTCCATGGGCGAGCGCGGCGCAATAAGTGCTTCACCGCAGACAAGGCCGCAGAGGAGGCGCAGAAGAGGAAAGAGCGCCAAGAGGAAGTGTCATTCGTTCATCTATTTCTTCTTCCGCGACACCCCCCACCACCACCCTCCTTGCCATAGTAAGAAGGAACCAAGATTTCCACAGGTTGGCATTGCAATCGTTGACTCGTTAGACTTGCATTAGGACGAAAGCGTTGGTGGTTTGTGAATAGTTCTGGCGTTGCAAATAGCGATTATGCGTAAGGAGGAACAGAAGTGAACCCTACGTCTCTTTTTTTCCTTCTTGCTAAATCCTATCTGTAAAGGCCTAGTCTTATGAAAATAGTATTGAAGCCGATGCTAGTGCCAGTTCTATTCAGTTTTGCCTTATCTTTGCATATAGTTTTTAATTTTTACTATCCCCACCCTCACCCTCACCCTTACCCTCCGCCTACCCGCCCGGCCTTATCACGCACTTCCTCCCTTTGCAACGTCGCCCCGCAAGGCCGCTCGCCTATTTATATAATTGGAATCTCGTCATAAACGCCACATGAAGATTTTTAGGAGAGATTCATCCCGGAAAGTCTCCTGGAAGGATTGCGGTCTCTGGCTGTTTGGGTTTACGAGCTGTATCTCTCTGCTCTTCGGTCGCTGATTTATTCGTCTACTCATGAATGTTGCAGGATTGTCTCTACTCCTCATTCTACATTTGGATATTTAATCGCAGCTCGACTGGTTTCAGCTTCACTGACATCCTTCCATGTTGGCGGCGCTTGTTTTTTTATGTCTTCTCTTTAGGCGGGTGTTTTTATCCTTTTGATTTGCAGATTTGTTGTTGTTGTCTTTCTTATTTGCCGTTTTTTTTATCCTTCGATTTGGACGGTTTTTGTCGTTTTGTATTTTTTTTTTTTTTTGTGTTATTCTTTGTTCTCTTTTATCCTGACGGTCACCGTTTTTTTCTATTCTTCAATTTTGACTGTCATCGTTTTCCGGTTCTCCTTTCGCCTCCCTTCGTAGTTGTGGCGTATAGGCAGCGGAGGCGGAGGGGGTTGGAGGAGAACGCTCGCTTACTCAGGGTGTGGAGGGCGTGGCGTGTCATCCGAGGGAGGGCGTGGAGGGAACCCTTTCGTTTCAAGGGGGGGGAGGGGGGTGCAGCGTGTCGTGTCTCGTGATGGCTGCGTTTTCCCCCCGGATTTTTAGACTCGGTGTTTTACTGTTTTATTTTTTATGTTATTGTTGTGTTGATCATTATTATTTTCATTATTATTATTTATTTTTTATCATTATCATTGTTGTTATTATTATTGTTATCATCATCATCAGGTCATACCATATATTTATGCTTTCATTTTTGAACATGTTTTATTAATGCCTTCATGTATCTACATCTCTTGGTTGTATTTTTATGTGAATTTACTCTTAGCTTTTTCGTCGTTATCTATGGAAGCAATATACCCTTTGGTCTTTGTTTAACGACTCCGGAAACGCTACCACTTAATTGCCTGACTATTTTCGTCACTTCGTCTCGTTCTTCGTGTTCCATTGCTCTTTTTTTTTTAAGAATAATGAGTCACCAAGGACCGACCGACCGTCCTGCCCTCCTGTTATTTCCTCTCCGGGAATGGCTCAGGGGAATTCGAAGAATAGACACTGGGGGTTGGGGGGTTGGGGGATTGAGTCACCGGGAATTGAGGTGGGCGAGGAGCCTGATGAGGTAGGACAGGAGAGAGATAGAGAGAGAGAGAGGATAATTTTTGGGTAGAGGAGAGAAAGAGGAGAAGAAGATTGATTTGCTAGTGAAGGGTTGACCGGGAAAGGTGTTATATGCGTAGTGGAATAAACGGAGGAGTTGAGACAAAAGTGATAGTAAATGATTCACGCAAGCGTATTAATTGAGATATTAAAATACATAGTCAGTGCACAGGTATTTCATTAACTTGGATAGCCCATGGCGTAATGAGGCGAGATTAATGTGGTTGCACGTGCGCGCGCGCACACACACACACACACACACACACACACACACACACACACACACACACACACACACACACACACACACACACACACACACACACACTCACACACTCACACACACACTCACACACACTCACACACACACCTCCTCCTCCTCCTCCTCCTCCTCCTCCTCCTCCTCCTCCTCCTCCTCCTCCTCCTCCTCCTCCTCCTCCTCTTTTGCCGCCTCTCGACTCACGCAGTTCACTTGAGAGCTACGCGCCATGCACACTGGAGGCGCAGCATCGTGAGAAAATCTCCGGTCCCATCCGCCCTTGTCAAGACATCTGTCAAGTCCTTGGCTCTCTCGGTGCGCATGGGGGGGGGGATGAGCGGGAATGTATGAATAAAAAGTGCAAGGTTTTCCCCCCGACACTTTCTCGTGTGTGTGTGTGTGTGTGTGTGTGTGCGTGCGTGCGTGTACTTTTTCTATTATTCCTTCGTTTTTTATTTGACGAGGTTGTTGGGTTTGGGCGTGTAAGGTCGATATCCATGGATTGTAAAAACTAATCCATTTAGACGAGTAGGAAGGCAGACAGGCAGTCAGCCGAACGGACGCGCAGCCAGGCAAAGGGGCCAAACAAAGAGTCATGCAGCCTGAAATGCAATGCTTATTTATCTGTGCCTAATGCACGTCCTCGCGCGGTTGCAGTCGGCCTCTCCAGACGACGCCTATTAGCAATAGTCGTGCAGGGGACTTCCGTGGGCGGCGAGGTGGGTGGTTTAATTCACAATAGATTCCGCCCAGTCGGCCATTACAGCTCGTCTTGGCCAATGCCGCCGTGTCGGGCCATGTAATGCGTCGGGGAGAATGTGGAAGCTGTCAGTCGCCCGCCGCGATTTGGAAATTGTATCGTCGTGGCTGTGCATTTGGTTATTCGATCTTCCTCTTATTGCTATTATTATTGTTGTTGCTGGCTATCGAGATTTTTTTTTTCTTTTTTTTTTTCTCTCTTAATTCTGGAGTCTTGTCATTCGTGCTCGTTTGTCTGTGAAAGTTCTGTCTTCGGCGTTAGATGACCATTTTTCGTAGAAGTGAAGAGTTACTCAAGTAAAACCGAAGGCCCTCCAGATGTTGTGAGAATTGAGGCATCCTTCGGGATCGTTACCGCGCTCCTCCCGCCTGCGCCGATAGCCGATAGTAGGGCCTTAATAAGTGGCGCTCGGGTTAACTGGGTCTCACGGCCGGCTGGGCATTGCGGCCGCCACTTTCCAGGCCTTTAGGCAGGAGCACGGGGGAAGGGGGAGGGGAGACAGGGAAGGGGGTGGCTGTGACATGGGAGAGGGGAGGTCTGTGAAAGGACGAGGGAAATGGAAAAGGTGAGGGGAGGAGAGGGGGAGATCTGGAAGGAAGCAGAGAGAAGTGTGAAGATGGACATAAATAAGAGAGAAAGGAGGGGAGGATAATAGGAAAGGAAAGAAAAGGAAAATGGATATATAGGCGGGAGGGGGGACGGATCGGGTTGAGAGAGACAAATAGACACTCAAAGATGGACGAAGAGTAGCCGACAGAGACAGAAATACTCATAGACACAAAGACAAAAGAAACGCATAAAAAATAGAGAGAGAGTGAAAGCAGAAATATGCAAAAATGCATGAAGCCATGCGGATCCCGGGAGAAGCTTTCGGGGCTACCGATCAGCCTGGCACGAGCGTCAGGTGGGTGGGTGTGGGGGGGGGGGCGAGGAAAGGGAAATCCAAAATAGCAAAAGGCGTTGCGTGTGGAAGGAAAAGTGCGAGTGAGAGGCAAAGAACGGAGGTGGGGTGGGGGGTGGGGGGCTTGGGGGAGGGTTAGGAGAACTCACGGGGAGGGGGGGGGGTAGGAGAATCATGGTGAATCGTTGGCTTCTTGGAGTGGGATTTCCTTCTGGATTTTGTATTCGTTTTTTTTTTTCTTTCTTTCTTTCTTTCTTTTTTAGGATTGTTCTTGTTCTTTGCGGTTTCTCCTTTTTAACGTTTTGATCTTTAATCTTTTTTCTTTTTTTCTGTGCAGTCGGTAAAATATCTGTTTTATTGTTTTTTTCTTATTAGTGTTATCATTTGTGTTCTAACATCATCATGATTATTATCATCATTATCAATGTTACCGCCACCAACACTACCAAACTGTAGATAAAGATTACCATACAATGGGAGATAAAAGAAAGGAAACCGATAACCAGCAGTGAAAGTAGGCAGAGTAGCATTGACAACGAGAGCACTAGATAAATACCGAAGTAATTGTAGAAGCGTGATAACTGTACAGTTTCTCCGACTCTAAATTGCCTTTATATTGATCTCGGTAACTGTCGCCATGATGGTTCGGAAAGAGCGAGGTGACGGCACAGAGCGTGGCGGGAATTGACTTCAAAGGCATATGCGAAAGAGAGAGAGATAGATAGATAACAGGGTAATGATTGATTAATCGATGATGCGAAATATAGAGCTGTTGATGGTTTGATAATCTTCTTAAATGTTATAGTCACAGTCTCCCACGTTACACCTGAGAGAGAGAGAGAGAGAGAGAGTATCCCACAGCATGCTAAGTGAGCTAGAGAGAGAGAGAGAGAGAGAGAGAGAGAGTATCCCACAGCATGCTAAGTGAGCTAGAGAGAGAGAGAGAGAGAGAGAGAGAGAGAGTATCCCACAGCATGCTAAGTGAGCTAGAGAGAGAGAGAGAGAGAGAGAGAGAGAGAGAGAGAGTATCCCACAGCATGCTAAGTGAGCTAGAGAGAGAGAGAGAGAGAGAGAGAGAGAGTATCCCACAGCATGCTAAGTGAGCTAGAGAGAGAGAGAGAGAGAGAGAGAGAGAGAGAGAGAGAGAGAGAGAGAGAGAGAGAGAGAGAGAGAGAGAGAGAGAGAGAGAGAGAGAGAGAGAGAGAGAGAGAGATACTTCAAAGACATCAAAAGGAAGTCTTAGACCTAACTCTCCACCGCCACCACTACACCCACGCATATGCTTAACTCACTCTCGGTTTCCCTCACATTACCATAGAACTGTCACAGACGCCCACAAATACTCGGGAGTCTTTGGAAATACTGTGGTAACTCGGTTGGCGGAGAGAGGTGGGTGGGAGATTGGAAGGGGGGGAGGGGGGTTGATGTCGTAAATATTTGGAAAGGGTTTTGGGTTTACTCTTTCCGTTTGGAGAGATGAAGGGAGAGACTGATAGGTGGTATAAAGACAGATATATTGGGAAAAGACAAAGTTTATACAGTTCATACGCACATATTTGTATACAGAAGCACATACTTATGCAGCCACCCACATACCTAAATACCTACACATACACACGCATCCGCATAACCTAATACCCATGTCCTTACACGCCCACCCACATAGCCAAATGCCCACATACCCTCATAGCCAAATGCCCACATACCCACATAGCCAAATGCCCACATACCCACATAGCCAAATGTCCACGAACCCATATACCCACATAGCCAGATGCCCACACAACCAAGTACCCTGCTACCCACCTTCACCCACATATACCCCGTCCCACCTCAAGATTATGCCGAGAGAATAATACACGAAGCCGGGATTCTCGTGGGATCGCGTTGCTTCTCGCTAATTCTCGCCGCGAGAGATTTGGGTCGCTCGTCTATATTTTACACTTAGCGTTAAGAAAAATCATGCAGTTATTATGAAGCAGATTATTCTATTAACTTGCAAATCATTCACCACTGTCTCTTCTCTCTTTGGTTTTCCTTTCTTTACGTGTAACTTATTTTCGACTGAGACTTCCATATCCTTTTTTTTCTCGTCTAACTTTTATATTTATCTTAATTTGCTCTCTCTCTCTATCCCTATCCTTATCCCTCCTTCTCTCTCCCTCTCTATTTCCCTATCCGCCCTTCTCTCCCCCTCACTCTCATCCTCTCTCCCTCCTCTCTCTCTCTTTCTCTCACCTTCTCTATCTGTCTGTCTCTCTCTCTCTATCTATCTATCTATCTATCTCTATCTTTCTCTCTCTCTTTCTCTTTTTCTCTCTTTTTCTCTCTTTCTCTCTCCCTCTCTCATTCTCTCTCTATCTCTCTCCCTCCCTCCCTCCCCCCCTCTCTCCCCCGTCGCTCCCCTCCCCCACCCCCTATTCCTGTCATTATCATCACGCTTTCTTTCCCAATCCTCCTCGCCCCCTTTCTCTCTCCCACCCCGTTCGCAGGATGACTCTATCGTCTCCAGCCATGGCGCTGACCAGCCAGCACCGCCTGTTACCATTTATAGGCGCGGCTCGCTCTCCTGACTGTTTTGTCTGTCTGACTGGCTGACTGACTGTGACTGCGCACACGTCTGTTGGCGTAGGCCGGGAGTTGCGGGCGCTGCCAGTCACGTTCTGCGCTGACTGGAGTTTTCGCTTTTTGAAGTGCTTGTGTATATGCGTGTTTGTTTGTCTGTCTTTATATATATGTTCGCAGGAGCGCCGATTCACATCAGTGGTAGAGGCAATTTGGAAAGATTTTTTTGAGTGTGTTTTATCAATGGGGACGTCAATTTAAACGCAAGGGTGAATGAATAGACTTCGTGGGGTTTTGGTCAGGAGAGCCAGGGAGGCGCGTGTTCCCGGCCAGCTGATCCTTGCAGGTGGTTCTCTCTCTCTCTCTATCTATCTATCTATCTATCTATCTCTCTCTATCCCTCTTTATCTCTCTCTATCCCTCTCTCTCTCTCTTCTCTATCCCTCTCCCTCTCTCTCTCTCTCTCTCTCTCTCTCTCTATCCCTCTCTCTCTTTCTCTCTCTCTCTCTCTCTCTCTCTCTCTCTCTCTCTCTCTCTCTCTCTCTCTCTCTCTATATATATATATATATATATATTATATATATATATATATTATATATATATATATATATATATATATATATATACATATGCATATGTATATATATATATATATATATATATATATATATATATATATATATATATTTTGTCTCTCTCTCTCTCTCTCTCTCTCTCTCTCTCTCTCTTCTCTCTTCTCTCTCTCTCTCTCTCTCTCTCTCTCTTTTTCTATCTCTCTTTTTCTTTTCTTTCTCTCTCTCTCTTTCTCTCTTCTCTCTCTCTCTCTCTCTCTCTCTCTCTCTCTCTCTCTCTCTCTCTCTCTCTCTCTCTCTCTCTCTCTCTCTCTCTCTCTCTCTCTCTCTCTCACCAAAGAATTGTTTCTTCTCGTCTTACCCTCTCAAAGTGATCCTTTCTCCCGCAGTTGATAACAATGCGAGAGGACGACTTCTTAACACAAACGATCAATAAATCATAACATAATGTGTATACTTTAAAAGAGAAGATACGAGAAGGATTATAGTTTTTTGTTATAGTAAAAAGAGTAATGTGTTTTGATAGCTTTGCTCAAGGTCAGGAGATCGGCAATAAAAATACTTGCAGTCGCCATGTAAAAAATCAACAATTCGCGGGTCAACATAATTTCTTCTGTATGTTATTAGAGAAGAATAAAAAATAAAATAATAGAAACAAGAAACAAAGAAAAATAAGAGAGAGAAAGCGAAAGAAGAAAAGAGAGAGAAAAAGTGGCATTCCTGCACCGTCTGCCTCACGTGACGTTGAGTGGCACCAGCTCCCGTCAGACGAGCACGAGGTGGAAATGTAACACCAGTATTTGCGGCAACAGCGAGCGATGCAGTGTTTGAATACAGATAACTATATCCATTATAGCTGGGAAAATAACGCTAATGTCAATTATTATATCCACATCAGCATTGCATTAACAGATGAATGCAAAAAATGATATTGACGTCAGTAGTGATAACAATTAGTTATCAACTTGGGGAATGTCAGCAACTCATACGCAACATCAATAAAACTTGCGAAAAAAAAATTTGGAGAGAGAGGGCTGGGAGTACCACAGTGTTGGTACGGGGTATGTTTGTTGTGCGACAAGAGGCATGCACGAGTGTGTGTGTGTCTGATGCTAAACTGACCTTTGCTTGCTATGATGAATATGTTTTAGTTTTTTTCTGGTTTGTGGGATTAGTGTTTCTTTTCCCTTGTTTGCAGTTGTGAGTGGTCTCGGATCGTGAATATGTACGAAAGACTTGTGTTATAACACTGAAAGTATTTACCATTTTTGTTTTTGTTTTTTTAACAAACTACTGCAGTTGAGATAATTATTTTACTACAGGATTTTTAGGTATCATAGAATTGTAGAAAAGCAAGTAGCATGTTAAAACAAGCGTTTCCTATGTTTATATTGTCCAGCTTCGTCTTTTTTGATGGGTGGACATCTCTGGACATGGATTCCGTCTGCCTGATGCTGCGTTGATGCTTACACCAAGAACTTCGCATATCATAAACGAGGCTATATCGGGATGTTGACAAACACAACAGGCGGGAGAAAGATGACCTTCAGGCAGACAGGCAAGCAGGACCAACGGAAAAGTGGTTCGCTGGATGGACAGTCGAATGGTTTGACTGGCAGACATAAAACGTGTTTGATAAGCGGACGGAAATAGACTGAAAGCCCAAAGACGGACTGAATGACGGGAAAGCGATAATAGACAGTTAGACAGCGTCCAGAGAGTAAGTACAAGATACGAGACAGGATAATGGCTCTCTCCAACATGTTACAACCGAGTGAATGACGGAACAAGCAATTCTTTTTCGTAATTCAGCTGTCGGTCAGGTAGATTTTCTCTCTTGTTAGGAAAAAAACGACTTTATTCACGGACGGAAGGATAGCTGTAAAAGTCGTGGATCTCCATCAGTTTGAGTTGGAAGGTATATATGGTTGCTAGTGACTGTTGTTGTAGGCTCAGGCGAAATGTTGGAGCTCTTTATTGTGGAAATCATACGCTTGATTTCGGGCCCGGTTACTCCGAGGAAAGTATTTTTTTTTCCATAGGATCCACGGGTTTATTCTGGGGAAAAAGATGATTGGAAGGTTTAAGCACCCAGCAGTCGTCCCGCTTTAGTTCATAGTGAATATAGACAGTGAAAGATGATAAGAAAGGTAGAATACTTATATAAATGTACATCATATGATGTTTGTTTAATAAAGGATTAAACACACACACGCACACACACATACACATACGCATACACATACAGACATATACACAGCTACCAACCTACCTCGATAGTGCTAACTTTTGGAAACAACGTGGGAGCAGTTTGGTCAGTCTCCCATCGCGGGCGGCATTGGTTGATTATGTGGGGGCGGGTGGGCGGCCGGGCGGGCGTCCCGTCATGTGGGCGCGATGGGCGTGAAGGGATAAATGGGCGCCGCAGCAGAGAAAGTTCGTGACGAGAATTCCTGGAGGAAAGTGGACCATCGCGCACCGTGTTCCGTGAAGGTGCCATTAACAGGCGGATCATTCATTCAGAGCTCACACAGACACGTCGGACTGGGGTGGGGATGGGGTGGGGGCCCGAAGGGTGGGGGGATGCTTATTGAAGGGGCTTGATTCGGTTTGCCCCATGGGATGGACGCTTTATTTCTCGCTTTCTCTCTCTTTCTCTTATTCTCTCTTTCTCGCTTTCTCGCTTTCTCTTTTTATCTTTTTATCTTTTTATCTCTCTCTCTCTCTCTCTCTCTCTCTCTCTCTCTCTCTCTCTCTCTCTCTCTCTCTCTCTCTCTCTCTCTCTCTCTCTCTCTCTCGTTGGCTCTTGTTCTCTCACTCAATCTGCCTTTACACTCGCTCTAAGAAGGAAAATGCCTTTAATTACTCTTTAATTACTTCATTATTATTATTATTATTATATAGTTAGTTTTCCTGCTCTCTTTTTTTTTTTTTTTTTTTTTTTTTTTTTTTTTTTTTTTTTTTTTACAAAGGAATTATGAATTATTGGAGAATTTCACTCCCGCGGATATTGATTGAACTTCGACGCTTAAATGTCAAGGTCGTGACTATCGGTAAATGCTTGATGAACGACCAGAGATAGAGTGATGTGTGTGCGTGTGTGTGTGTGTGTGTGTGTGTGTATGTGTGTGTGTGTGTAAGTGAGTGAGTGTGTGTGTCGGTGTGTGTGCGTGATTGTTTGTTTGTGCGTTCACTGTAGTTTCTTAGATTCTATATAATTATATGTAATTTTCTTCTTTTCTTCTTCCTCGCCATGTTCTCAAGGTCTTTGCCCCCCTCCTTGTTCCCGATCTTACCTCTCCTTCGTCCAGCTTCCCTTGGTATATCCTCATGCCATGACCGCCTCCCCTCTTTCTTATCCAATAGCAATGTGGCTGGCGGTGCTTCTCCGACGTCCGACTTGGCTCCCCGCGTCGGCTGGCTATGTCGGTGTCATGTGGGTGACATTTTGCGGTTGCGGCGGCCGTGTGGGGATCGAGGTGTGGGTGTCGGGTGGATAGCCAAGTGGGTGGCAGATGGGGTGCCGAGTGAGTGGCAGGTGGATTATTAAATGGATTGAAGAATCATTACATTGGGTCTGAAGGGTGACTTTAACTGTGTGTTCTGTGGATCATGAAGTTGGTACCAGATGGATTAGGAAGTGGATGTCAGTTGGATTGCTCTGCCCGTGTCTAGCGCATTGCCAAGCTCCTCTCCATTGCCAAGCTCCTCTCCAGCGCATCTTCAGAAGGATAGTTGAGGAAAGGAAGGGAAGAGGGACAGGATAACGCTCTTTCGTACCTTCTGTGACTTTCCTTCCTTCCTCCTTGCCTGGTCCTTCTCTGATTCCTCTTTGCCTACCCATTTCTTCATGTCTTCCTCATCACCGCCCTCCTCTTTCTGGAGAAATTTCTATTCTCAAACATCTATTTTGCCTCTGCATCTATCTTGTCTTTTTCTCTGTCCTTCCTCCATTAGTGACTATCGGTCCTGTAAACCTTTTGAGATTTTCTTCTACGTTTGTTTGTTTTGTTTTTTTTCCTATTTTCGTTCTTCTTTAAGCTATTGCTTTTCCGTGATTTTCTTATTCCATCTTTTCATTTGTTTGCTTAAATTCATAGCCTTCCCTTCCTTAGCCTACTTCCCGCCTCCATCGCTCCATCTCTCTTCCTTTCCCCCTTATTCTTTCGCAAACTTCCTCCCTCCAATCCGTCCTTCGACCTGACTTCCTGTTGCAACTCCCAATTCTCTCAAGGACTTGCCCAAAAGTTCCCTCCGTCCGATGCGAAGGGATTGGTGGGCAGGCAAGGAGCTAGGCAGGCCGGAAGGGGAAGGTTGGAGGTGGTAGCTATGAAGGGTATGGGTGGAAGGCAGGCTGAGCAGGGAGATAGACTGGCTGATAGATGATATAGGTAGGATGCTTGTAGCCAATAATCAGAAAGGCAGGCTGATTAGAAAGAGTGTTGGGTAACTAGGCAGGCAGGCAGGCAGGCAAGGGAGTCAAACTGACAGGCAGACAAGGGAGGCAGAGCGCTAAGCAGACCGGTTGGTAGGCAAGCAGGCAGTCAATCAAGTTAGTCATGCAAACTGACAGACACAGAGTAGCGGAATTACGGAAACAAGAAGGAAGAAAAGAGATATGAGTGATTGCACACAACAACACGACGATAAGATTAATCCCCGGAGACGCATTCCGCCGTTCATGATAACATGGGCGAGAATCACGGCCCGGGGGGGGGGGGGGGGGGGGGAGGTAGTGGTGGTGGTAGTGGTGGTGGGGGGATAGGGAGTGGAATTTCAAGGAAGTTGAGGATTTTATGAGCATTTTCGTTCGGATTGCTTTGTTTGTTTGTTTGTTTGTTTTTTAATCTTAGATTTTATTGCCTTCTCCTCTCATCCATTTGCGATATGAATGATGGGGGTCAACGAGGTGCTCGTTAAATTAACGAGGGTTTTATGAGCATTTTCGATCGGATTGCCTTGTTTTTTAGCTTCGAATTTATGAGCTTCTCTCATACATTCGCGAGATGAAGGATGAGGTCAATGAGATTTCATGAGCGGGATGACTGGCGGTGCTTGCTTGGGAACCGATGATGCAATTGACGCGCCGACACGGGAATTCGCTTTATTACGACCATCGCATTAAAATTGTCGTCAGAGGAGGGCAAGCGATCAGCGCGAGCGGGGGAGTGCGCCGGCGAGATCGAAGTCTCAAGGCCTCTCGTGGCCGGTGTCAGGTGCCAGGTGTCAGGTGTCAGGTGTCAGGTGGGGGTGATAGGGTTGAATTTATTAATTCATTCATTCATTCGGGCGTACGTGGAAACAAGCATACGAACATGCTTATATGGATAGGTTTCTTCATGCATGATGGCATTATGTAATGGTATTTATTTATTTACATACTCTTGCCATTTATTTATAGGTCGTTATTAATTGATTTATTGACAGTATTTTTAATTACCATAGTATAAAATTAGTATAAAAATTGTGCTTTAGTTTTTTTTCCTATTCTTTTCTTTATTTCATTCATTCTTTTTTTCAATTTTCATCACCGAGTATTGATTTTCCTTCATTCTTTCTTTTCCTCGCTAAAACTCTTCTGGCAAGGAACGTGACGCGAAATAATCGAGAGGCATTGAAGTATAGCTCTCCCCCCCTCTCGCCTGTCCCCCTCCCCCTTCCCCGCCTCTCCCCCACCTCCCACGTCAGCGTCACGTGACTCGATCATCTGGGGAAAGACCGGCGGGAACATTGTTGTTGTTGCTGTTTTTGTTACTCTTCTTGTTTTTTATTATTATCATCATTATTATTACTGTTATTCTTATTTTATTTATTATTATTGTTATTGATGTTATTGATATTGCAATTACTGCTATTA
The DNA here is from genome assembly GCF_977035675.1 of Penaeus japonicus. Classification (NCBI taxonomy): domain Eukaryota; kingdom Metazoa; phylum Arthropoda; class Malacostraca; order Decapoda; family Penaeidae; genus Penaeus; species Penaeus japonicus. The sequence goes on from NW_028234417.1 coordinate 12,593,532, forward strand.
TTATTGATATTGATCTTATCTGTCTGTTTATTCGTTGTTTCTTCTTTTATTCATCGGTTATCCTCCCTTTTCCCCTTCCTCTTTTTCATTTTTCTTTTCTTTCTTTGCTCCATTCCTTCGGAAGAGGCTACATTGTAATGCAGTATACAAGTTGGGGCGGGCGGATAGGGGGGTTATTGCAACAACTATAGAAAAAAAGTGAAGGAGAATGAATAAAGTAAAAAAGTGGAGGCATTTCGATGTTATATCCATCATATCAGGAGTCGGTTCGCCATCAATTGCATCTGTTGCATTTCTTATTCGCTCTCACTCACACCACTCTCTACTTGCAGTGGAGGAGGAGATACAGTAAGGGACAGGGTTTGTGGGGTCCTTATCTCTGCTAATTTTAGATGGAGTTGATTTATGGCCCCGCTTCGTGCCTCGGCGTTTTGCATAAGTGAGCTTGCAAAGTGATTCGGTTAAGGCTGTTCTTGCTACTTTGAGAAGCTGAAGATACGATGGTGGCGTCTGTGTTCGTTCGTCTTTCTGCTGAAGTCTAGTCAAGGGGAAATATATATATATATATATATATATATATATATATATATATATATATATATATATATATATATGTATATATATATATATAAATATATATATATATCGACTTGGATCCTTTTACAGGGGTTCTTGGTAATGTTTAAATAAATTGGACCGAAGTTGTCCTGCGCTAAGAAGACTTAATTATCGGCATGTCAAGGCAGAGGTAATCTACTAGGCTGATGAAATTACCGACTGCTCAGCGTTCAAACATAACGGTGAATTTTCACACACACGCACACACACACGTATATATATATATATATATATATATATATATATATATATATATAGAGAGAGAGAGAGAGAGAGAGAGAGAGAGAGAGAGAGAGAGAGAGAGAGAGAACTCTTGTAATATGATCCAAGCTCATTAAATTGCACAAGAAGTCCTTCGGCATTTCTCCCCTTCATCCCTTGATGATGTTGACGCATTACTTCCCTGTGGCTTTAATGAAGTCCGCAGGCCCGGGGTTCGCTGGAATGGATTGAGAAGGATTATACATATTGGTTAGGGATTTTCTCTCTCCCTCTCCCTGTCTCTCTCTCTCTCGCGTGATGCCCTGCGTGTCCAGATTTGAGTTTCACATGTAGAGTAACATCTCACCCTAATTATCACACTCCATGGTCGTGCTCACACGCACTATAAGCGGATTTGGAGAGGGAGAGGCTGGGGTAAAACGTATTGTTATTGTTGTAAGACAGACAGACATATATCGAATTCTATATGTGCGGTCTCCCTCTCCCGGATGTGATTATCCTGTACCGGGATTCAATCGACCGGAGAAGGCTGGCGGGACGGCTGGAGAGAGAGAGAGAGAGAGAGAGAGAGAGAGAGAGAGAGAGAGAGAGAGAGAGAGAGAGAGAAACAGAGAGAGAGAGAAACAGAGACAGAGACAGAGATAGAGATTCATCCCTAGGGGGGGGGGGGGTTATGAGAAAGGAATGAGGCAGCTGAAAAGGTCATTTACAAGACTCCCTCTCCCTTAGCAACTGCTAGAAAATATTTTAGCTGATGATGCAATACTCATCTGAAATACAGGCCTTTACGAGAGAGCCAGAGCCTTTAGGAATCCAGTGGCCGCCTCAAAGGGACGGTGTTCCCCCCCCCCCTCCCCTCCTCGTACTACTACCCCTATTCCTATTCTTACTCTTCATCCTCCTTTTCTTTATCCTTAACCTCATCCTTTTTGCTATCCTCCTTCACCTCGGCCTCCTCCTCATCCTCATCCTCCTTTACCTCCTCATCCTCCTCGTCCTCAACCTCTTCCCCCTTCTCCTCATCCTTTTTTCCCATCTCCTCTCATCCTTCTCTTTCTTTTCATCCTTTTACCTCTATCCTCCTATTCCTCCTCCCTTTTCTGCCTCCTTCAACTCCTCCTCTTCTCCTTCTCTTCCTTTCTCCCCCTCATCCTTCTCCTACTCTTTCTCTTCCTTCCCTTCCTCCACCTCCCTCTCCTCCCCCTCCTCTTCTTCCTCCTCCTCCTCACCCTCCCCTCACCCTCACCCTCCCCCTCCCCCTCCCCCTCCCCCTCTGCCCCCTCCTCATCCCCTTCTTCTTCCTCCACCACCACCACTACCTCCACCGATTGCTGTGGTCCGAAAGTTTTGTGATTATATTTGTTTTTAATCAACCGGACACAGCATTTTCTAAAAGGTTTGCTCGTATTTTCTCATCGATTTGAATAAGTCCTTTTTTTTAAGACGTAGCCAATATTTGCATGGCTTTCAGTCCAAAAAAATAAACGGTTTGTTTGGTTCGATGGGATCACTGGCCTTAGCCTGTCTTAGAAAAGGCCATGTCAAATAGTGCGATTTTTCAATTTGATCATCTCTCGGAGCCTTTTTATTTTCTTCCTTTTCTTCTTCTTCTTTTTTTTTTTTTTTTTTTTTTTTGGGGGGGGGTAGCGACATCTTTGCCGTAGCTAAGGTAGTCACGACGACGAATGCTTGCACAGTCTGTGCGGTGCGTTTGCAAGCTCTTGTGTGGCAGCTCTTTCTTGATGCAAAGCCTTGAAATAACAGCGGCTTGTTCTGTGGCAACCTCGGCGTCCATTATTATTTTCGGGAAAATATGCGAGCTTGCATTTTCTTCTCTTTTCTGTGGCGCAGATATTTCTTTCTTATTTATTTTTTCATCTGCGTTTTTCTGATCTTTCTCCATTTTGTTTTATTTCTGTCGACATGTTATTGTTGTTGGTAGTAATTATATTATTGTCATTACCATTTTTATGAAGAATTGTAGTTGTAGTTGTTTTTGGCGATATAATAATGTTGCTGTTATCGTCATTAGTACCATGCTGGTGTTGTTTTGCAGTTTATGCCTTCTTTTTTTTAGCACTTTTGAGTATGCAATGCGATACGTTTAAAATGCGTCGCAGTGCGCAATCTGAGGGCAACACTTGACCCGAGACAGAGTGGAATCGCCAAGGCCCATTACGGAGGAACGCCGCATTAAAGACGAGGCATTTGATTGCGCTTAACGCCACGCGATGACACAGCATTGTGATTAAAGTCTCTCCTTGGATTTTTTTTATGTACATGTATATATTCTAATCGCGGATTATCTCTCTCTCTCTCGCTCTCTCTCTCTCTCTCTCTCTCTCTCTCTCTCTCTCTCTCTCTCTCTCTCTCTCTCTCTCTCTCTCTCTTTCTCTCTCTCTTATCGTCATCTCTTTTCTAACTCGGCCAAAAGTTGAGAGGCTTCATCGCGGCCGACGCAGGGTGATAATAGAGCGAATTATTTCTGTAAATTTGGGCCAAGCGCGTCGGGCTCGACCGCGGGGAGCGAGGCGGCCGACGCGCTAAATACTAGGCGGAGGGGCGGAGGGAAAGGGAGGGAAAGGCGGTCGGAGAGGAAAGATGAAGTAGGTGGAGGGAAGAAGAAGCAGAAGGGGGATGAGAGGGGGAGGGAGGTTAGATAAAGTTGGTGGAAGATATCGAGCAGAGAGAGAACGAAGGAGATTGGTCGACATCTCAACGTTGAAGAGAAAATGGAAAGAATAGGAAACGGATAGAGGGAGAGAGAGAGAGAGAATTAAACTAAATAGACAAGGTCCCAACACAGGTGAGAAGCCAATGTTTTCTCTCTCAATCATAACGACTTTTAAGACGCCTCGCCCCCGTAACCACGTAAGACGGATTCGTAAGCTAGGAATCTGGAGTCGTCGGCCATAAATCTCCCGAGACTCGCGCACCGTTAAATGCAACATTTCTCACGCCAAAGGCAAGACCGAGCCATTAAACACAACCAAGATCTGACACTGAATGCAACACAACATGCCTTTGGTAATTGCTTTTCTCATTACGAAGAGGTTTTCACTGGAGATGGGACGGGGTTTGCTGCTCTGCGCGCCACCCCACTTCGGTGTTTGGACGTGCAAGTATGTAATAGCGCATACTTTTTTCCCTTTGTATAATTTTGCCTGGTATGACTCCAGTACTGCCTTTTCTTTTCTTCTCCTTCCTGTTCTTCCACCTTCTACTCCCTCCTCTTGCCCCCTTCTCCTACTCCCTCCTCCTCCTCCTATTCCTCTTCCTTTTCCTTTTCCTTCTCCTCTATCTACTTCCCCTTCTATTCTTCTTCTTCTTCTTTCTCCTCTTTATGTTCCTTCTCCTCCTCGTGTTCCTTCTCCTTATGTTCCTCCTCCTCCTCGTGTTCCTTCTCCTCATGTTCCTCCTCCTCCTCGTCGTGTTCCATCTCTTCCACCACCACCCTCCTCCTTCTCCTCGTCCTCGTCCTCCTCTTCCTCCTCCTCCTCCTCCTCCTCCTCCTCCTCCTCCTCCACGTCCTCCTCTTACCTCGACCTGTTGCCGTAACCCGGTTTATTGTCTTTATTGTTCGCTCTTTCGAAATATCACTCGTGACTTCTGAGAATTTGAAACGCCTTTTTGATGATCGTGCATTATTGTTTGCTCTCCCGACAAACAGTGTTGAGCAATAGCGAGTGAAGAAACAAAGAAAGAAGGGGGGGGGGGTTGAAGGGATTGGAATGGGAGGATATGAGAGAGAAAAAAGTAGGGTAAGAGAGAGTAAGAGATTGGGAGGGAGAAAGAGAGAAGGGTATAAGAGAGGGATGAGGGGAAAGGAGGTCAAGAGAGTGAGAGACATAGAGAGAGGAAGAGCATACAGACAGACAGACGAGTAAATAAAAAACAGAAAGATACAAACATAGTCTCTAGACAGATAGACAAACAGATACAGGCAGACAGACTTTAGACAGACTGACAGACAAGCAAAGGACCGAGACAGAAAAGCGCTAAGGATACAAAGAGACCCACTCTCGAGGATTCCCCCAAGGACTTATCTGTTGCCTCCGAGATGGCAGCTTCCGGAGTGCAAGACGGCGCCTCTCCTGCCTGGCTGAGGCTGCAGGACGCGCCTCCCGTCTCGTTGGCACACGGAGGGAGGGAAGGACACGATGCCTGACTTAAGAGGATGAAGGAAATGGAGAGCAAGGAAGGAGACGGAGGAAGGGAGGGGAAGGAAGGAGGGAGGGGGATAGGTGGGGGTGGGGAAGGATAAGGAGGTGGAAGGGATGAAGGAGATAGAAGGGAGGGGAAAGAAGGAGAGGGATAGGGTGGGAGAAGGAGGGGGGATGGAAGGGAGGAAGTAAAGTGGAGGAGGTGGAGGGGAAGGAGAAGAGAGAGCAGAGATGGAAGGGAAGGGGAAGAAAGAAGAGGATTTCATCGTCAATCTTATTATTTTTTACGTTGTTTTTTAAATTAACTATTGTTCTTGTTATTGCCTTATGATATTGATGTTATTTATATTATTGATATTCTTGTCGTTCTGATAGCAATAATAATGATTATCGTAATTAGGGTTATTATGATTAATTTTACTGTTGCTTTTTGTTTTTGTTTTTCTTGTTTTATAATTGTCACTTTTAGTGATCTTTCACACAATGCGAAACCCACTCCCCACGCAAAGTAATTCCAGCCTATTGTTTTTGCTGACTTGAGTTCAAAGCGTGACGTGCATGTCATACTTGCGGTGGGAGAGGGAGGGAGGGGAGGCAGGAATGTTGTGGAGAGAAGAGGAAAAAGAAGAAGAAGAAGGAGAAGGTAAAAAAAAAGAAGTAGGAGAAATAGGAAGAGGAATGGGAAAAGAAGTAGGAGAAATAGGAAGAGAAAGGGGAAAAGAAGACGGAGGAGAGAGAGAGAGAGAGAGAGAGAGAGAGAGAGAGAGAGAGAGAGAGAGAGAGAGAGAGAGAGAGAGAGAGAGAGAGAGAGAGAGAGAGAGAGGGGAGTAGGAGGAGGAAGGGGAGCTGGAGATTGTGGTGTCACTGGTGTGCTCGAGTATTGCATTGTGTGTCGTGGTGGCTGCCACTGTGCGTGTTACAATTTCTTTTGCAGTCTGCAACGTCTTTATTTTTTCTCGTTTTTTCTTTTCCTTTTCTTTTCTTTTCTTTTCTTTATTTTCATTTTCGTTCTATTTTTTTTCTCTTTTCTTTTCTTTTTTTCTTTGATTAGTTAAGTTTTATTTCTTGATTTTGTTCTTATCCGTTTCAGTTTTTTTTCTCTTACTCCCATATTCTCTTCTCTTTTTTTCCCTCCATCTCCTCTCTTTTCACTATCACCACCCTGCTTCCTCTTTCATCTCCTCTCCATCTTCTTCACCTCCTCCTCCTCCTGTGCTTTCCACCTCATTCTCCCCATATTGCTATTATTATTATTATTATTATTATTATTATTATTATTATTATTTTCCTCATTATTGTCATTATTAATCGTCTTTCTCGTCATTAAGCATACCCCCCCCCCCCACGTCTCCTTACCTGCTTCCCTTTGCGTTCAATTTGACGCCCATTGTCATTGGAGAATAAGGAAATAACCGTTATTTAATATGAAATTTGAATTTAAGTTTTATATTAATCTCTCTATTTTTTCTTTTTTAAACTCCTAAAAACCGTTTTCTTTGTTCAGCCTACAGTATTTTTGTTTTCTTTTTTCTCGCCCTTTTTTTAGATACCAGATATATCCGGGCACCTTTATTTTTATTTTTTTATTTTTTTTTATTGTTTTGTTGTTGTCCAGCGTTTGGTCATCCGAATCAAACCATTGTGTATCCGCCAAATCCACAAATTTCAGTGTCCTTTTTTTTCCCAAATCTGGAATGCCTCACGCGAGAACGAATATGCAAGAGGATAAGAGAGCTCCTTAGAAGAGAGGAATTTCCTGCTGGTCGTTTTCTCCGCCATGCGTGCGCTGCGGGTTACATAAGCGCCCACTTCACTACGTATCTATCTATCGGGCAGCGCATGATCGCGTCGCCGTTCTTTTGCGCGTGTTGTTGTTACAGCTGACCTTGGGTTGAGATCGGATGCTTGCTTGTTCGGGAGGCTCATCTCTCGCTCGCTCGTCTCTTCTCTCTCTCACTTCTTTTTTCATTTTGTTTTTATTTTGATGATTTTTCCCTCTTTATTATCTTCTTTTTTTTCGTCTCTTCGCTTCTCTTCTCTCCTCTTCTCTCCTCTTCTCTCCTCTCTCATCTCTCTCTCTGGGTTGAAATTAGGGGGAAGGGGGAGGGGTATGGAGGGATACTGGAGGGGGAAAGAAGGGCAAGGGGGAAGGGAGGATGAATGGGGAGAGAGAGAGATAAAGAGAGAGGAGGGAGGGAGGCGGAGATTACTATACGGACGTGAGCGGTGAATTCCGAGTAACTCCAGTGTCTTGCACGAATTCCTAAGCAGTTGGTGTAATGAGGGTAAACCGCTGGATTCGTTCGCTCACTGTGTGTTTTGCTGTGGGGGGGGGGGGGGGGCGGACCGCGGGTTGTCGCCCGCTGGACTCCGAGATTTTCATCTTGGAGAGGGCACTCCCTTTCGCTCTCTCGGTCTCTCTTTCTTTCTTTCGTTCTCTCCTTCTCTTTATTTTTTTTCTCTCTTCTCTCTCTCTCTCTCTCTCTCTCTCTCTCTCTCTCTCTCTCTCTCTCTCTCTCTCTCTCTCTCTCTCTCTCTCTCTCTCTCTCTCTCTCTCTCTCTCTCCCCCTCACTCTCTTTCTTCCTCTTCCTCTCTCTCTCTTTCTCTTTCTCTTTCTTTCCCACTTCAACCCCTCTCTCTCCCTCTCCATCCTCTCTCCCACCCTTCCTCCTTCTCCCTCCATTTCCCACTCTCCTCCCTCTCCCTTTCTCCCTCCCTTCCTCCCTCCCTCATTCTGGGTGTCGATTGAGATATTTATATTTCGGGTTCACGCTCGAGAGCCGTCGAATGAAGGTCAGGTTACCGCGTAATTGGAATATTTTCTGCTCTTATATATATATTATTATTTTTTTTCTTCATGTGAATCGCTTTGGTTTTAAGAGAACATGATTTCTTTTATTTCTTTTAAGCGGGTGGGAGGAGAAACGGAAATTGCGAAGACTTTTTATTGCCATTGATCTTGTGCTAGCATTTATGTAAGATACACGTACAAGCACTCCAGCTTACACAAACGCGCGCGCGCACACACGTTTGTGTGTGTGTGTGTGTGTGTGTGTTTGTGTGTGATTATATATGTATATAAATACACAAGAACTCTTTTTTCAATGTTTCGGGAAATTGCATCTGGCGCCGAGTACAAGAAGCAACGGCGCCGGGCGTCGGGTGCTCGTTACGCACTTGCCTTTTTTCGCGTTTGTTTGGACAGCTGGCGCTCTGCAAACTTTACTTGTGGGAGCCTGTTATCAATCACACTGTGTTTTATGTTTTTTTCTTGAATTTCTGTTTTATCTTTATTTCTGTATTCTTGGGAGTACACTTGTGGCGGTATGGGGGGAGGGGGGTTGAATGCTGTTGTCGCTTGAATGTTGTCGAATAGGTATGGAAGACGTCAACCCGATTTCATATATATGTGTGTGTGTGTGTGTGATGCGTCTTTTAATTAGCCTGTAACTTACATGCTTTACCGTTGTAATGTCAATTCCGTTTTAGTCTCGTCGCCTAAACCAGTGATGTAATGAATTCTTAATTAGCTCTAAAATGCTAGATGTCCAGTGTGTTAGAGATGATCCATTAATTCAATTGAAGGATTAGATAAGGCGAGACACAAGAACATCTGAAGGAGGGAGAGAGAGAGAGAGAGAGAGAGAGAGAGAGAGAGAGAGAGAGAGTTTATTCTCAGAGAAAAAAGAAAGTTCAATAATATTTCATCCTCAAAGAGGAATTGGAAAAGGATTAAAATAGCAATGATGGTGATTTTAGTAATGACGGTAAAAAAGGATAATGATGATGATGATAACCATAACCGCTATAACGAAAGTGATAATGATAAGAATGATAATGATAACACAAAGATAGAGACGTTTAGCGCGCTAACGGCTTCACCTGCGCAGGAGCCAAGCCTGATGCCTGATGGCGCATTCCGGTAATGGCTTGAAACGGCGCCGCAGCGACTCGAGGTGCGGCCGCCCAGAGAGTCCTGTCGCGGGGACTAAGTGAGATATGGCGCTCGTGTTCCTTGGCCGACTCTTTGGTCTTCCATATGGTGTGTGTGTGTGTGTGTATCTTGGCAATTATTATTTCTTATAGTTGTTTTATTATTTTTGCATGTAGTTCTTATTCATAGCCGGTGTTTCCCGCGGTGTTACTGTGGGCTGGCAAATTAGCGCTTGAGGTTAGGTGAGTGACGGCTTGCGGTATTTTTCTGTCTTTTTTTTTAGGAGGGGAGACTGCGGTTGGTTAGTGTACACTGGAAGCATTCTCTTGTGCTCTATTTTTTCCCATCAGCTGTGTCTTACGTTTTTTTTTTTTTTTTTTTTATCTTTAAAGCTTTAAGATATGTAATACGTTTTGCATTCACGTGGTTGTGTTAATAGTATATTTTATATTATCGTTACCCTCAGAGCTCCAGGAGAAGGAGAAGGGGGAATGGGAAGAAGGGGGGGGGGGATCGCCTTGAAACACATTAGAAGTGTCGTAGTTATGCATATTTTCTTCGGCTACGTGTTCTCGGAATGATTAGGAGTAACTGCGCTATTTCTGGTCTCTGTGATTAGGCCGCTTAGAGCAGTGCTTTTCCGGAATAGTGAAAAAGAGTCGTATTTGAGTGAATTTTGAATAGAAGACGCAAAATATATAAACTTTCGTGATATATATATATATATATATATATATATATATGTGTGTGTGTGTGTGTGTGTGTGTGTGTGTGTGTGTGTGTGTGTGTGTGTGTGTTTTCCGATAAAGATTGATATCGTTCAGGAAGTTTACGTGATATTTTCCGTATCGTAAACAAAGAGTAACAAGGTATAGATTAGCTACGGTCCCTGGCATATTGTAGTAAAGAGGCATGCCGTTCCTTCTTCTCTTCCGCCTCCTCCTCCTCCTTCTCCTCCTCTTCCTCCTGTTCCCCCTCCTCCTCTCCCTCCTCCTCTTCCCCCTCCTCCTCTTCCCCTTCCTCCTCTTCCCCCTCCTCTTCTTCCTACTCCTCCCCCCTCCTCCCTGGTACTTCTGTCCGCCACATCAGATAGTTCGAGCAGCAGCGGCGCCAAGTACCCTTGCCCTTCATATCCGCCTCGGGAATTACCTCGTCCGCTTCGCTGCTCTCGTAAAGCGGCGATTCGCGCTGCGGCTGCCTCGCGATGAGCCGTTCCTTTTCGTGTCCGGCCGAAGGTCATCGTGCTGGCGGCGAGCACTGGGTCGTAGGCTCTTCGGCGGGGATTGCTATGTTGTCTTTAGCAATGCCACTTGCAACAACTAGTGGTGTTCCAATATCCCTTCGCCTCCCCCTCCCCCTCCCCCTCATCACTCACGGATGGACATCGTAGCCGAGTGATGACGTTTTGCGCAGATGAGTAAACAGATGAGTAAAGGGGCTGGAGATGAATGAGTCGTGACGCGCCGACGGTATCGCCTGACTGGGGAAGGGAGGGGTTGCTTCAGTGGATTCACGATACTTTACGTTAGTGTTTTTCAGAGTGTTTGTTCATCGCGACTCAGGTTTCATGAATTACCCTCGCGGCCTCATTGTGAGCAACATTGCACGCTTATCAGTAGTTCAACCTTCTTCAACCTGTGCGAATATATTTTTTTTCTGTTTTACTTACTTATATCTATTGATATATTTTTTATATATATTCGTTATTCATTATATTTTACTATCTTTTAAAATGAATCGCGTTGACCTATTGATCACTAATCTCTGAAGAAGCTGCTCTGCGTGAGGTGTGATCAGGGAGGCAGGCCAAGACCCTCATTCCTTCTTCTCTCTTTATCTCCCTTTCTCACTCTGCCCCCCCCCCCTCTTATATTATGTCTTCTCTCGCGTTTGCCCTTCACCCCCGCCCGTACCCGAAGGAGGAGGGCGCGTCTAGAGTTTCGCGGGGCGGGGGCGGCGGTCGAGCGCGTAATTGCCGGTGATGCTTTAATTGGCGGCCGAATGCGCGTTCGCGGAATCAGTCCGCGTTCGGCGTCACTGGCGTAAGGAGTCCTCTCTTCTCTTTCTTTCCATTTCTTTTTCACATCTATCTCTTTTTTGTCGTTTCTCTCTCTCCTCTTCGTCCTCCTCCTCCTCCTCTTTCTCCTTTTTTTTCTCTTTCTCCTTTTTCTCCCCCC
>NW_028234417.1:12619646-12632146 GCF_977035675.1 Penaeus japonicus
AGATCTTAAGTACTCATGGTCAAGAGCTTTGTGGTTCTGTTTATTTATTATTGCTATGTTCTAGAAAGCTTCAGAAAAGGCCATGTGTGTAAGTAGATGTGTAGAATCTGTGCCAATGAGAGATAGGCATAAAGTTTATATATGTTCCCAAAGAATTCCTTAGCATTCATAGTATTATTTTTATGGAAATTTTCATCATATAAAGACTCCAGTTGACTCTAGAAATTTTGGGGAAAGAGGAGGAACAAAGAACTATGGAAGCACAGTGCCTCAGCAGCTTAAAAGGTATTGATGATGATGGATGCTACTATTTTTTCATCTTGAAAACTACTGAGGGTAGTTTGTAGTCACAGATTTTATTAGCTTTCAGTGCAAAGTATGAGGAATTACTGCACATGTTTTGAAACTGTCTAATTTGACTCTAAGAGGATAAAGGGTGGGTGCTTGAGGTTCTTACTATGAAATATGGACAGTATGTGCAATATAGCTCAAATATTGTTATATATATACTATTAGATAGTTTCCTACCCATGTATGCAATATAATCATTCTAGCCAAATGGTGCATTTACCAGAATGCATGGAGGAATTTTTTCTGCAAAATTGAGTAGTAAATTGTCTTCCTTAATATACTTAATTTACATCAGATTTTTACATCCACACTTACGAGCGCCTTAGCACTCTCTTGTCCACTTAATTGGTCCGTCTTGATGCTGTATTTGGTGCATCTGTTACCACGTCAAAGTTCTTGAATACCGACAGTAATGGAGTCATTTCCATTATTTCCTTTTATGTCTCATAAGGAACAGACCAAGACTTCTCAGAGTTGTTATTATGATATTGTAGAAGGTGTGGTTATTGAAATGAATGGTGCAGGGAGGTGCTTGTAGAAGCCGATTGTTCTGTGATTGCAGTTTGAAATGAATTACTCCCGGTATTGAACCGGTTGTGCATATTTATTATTGAGTTCAGTAAGGCAGTTAGTATGACTTTATATGTAATGAAAAATGCAGATACTATGGAAACTGATTTTGTAAATAAATATTAGACTGGTAGAATGATAAATCTTGAACTGATAATAGTAATGTTCAGATATGCAGCTCACAATACTTGAGAATTTCTTTGAACTGACCCAATTATACTGAAAAATATCACTGAATCTATTATTTCGTGTTCTAAACTTTCGTATCACTTTCAATATCACAACAACATAAAACAGTTCTGAAAAGCCACTCGATAAGCACATGGCAGGTTGAAATATCAAGAGTCACATTTTCAAGTGATGAGTGTCTTCTGTTTTATCCATTTCCATATGACAGAAGCTACATGTTAAATTTTAATATATTAGAGCCATCCACTATCCCTTTAAGCTATAACTACTGAGAACCTTGAAAATAGATAACAGTGCTAAGGTATTAAAATAGAACTTAGTAAACTATGTGCAATATCAGCAGTAAAGTTATTGATGCTGTATAAGGTTTGTGGCCAAAATGGGAGAAGCATTTTTTGTTTCTTTCTTTTTCATGAAATTTTAATAGAAGCAGATATTGTTACAAATATTGTCCAGATACCTGTGCAAGTTCTAGTTGCTTTTCTCTTTTTCTAGCAAGAAAAAAAGTAATGTATGAACATACTATCTGGTGTAACCACTATTTTGGAATGTTTTTATTCTAGAGCATTATGCGTGGTAGGAAGTGTTTTTGATTATTTGCTTCCAGAATCTTGCCATTTTGCACCAAGAAATAGGGTTCCAGTCTTCTTTGGATCAGTTATGATGATTCCAACTTCCCTTCAGTGATTTCCAACACCAATGAGAGTATCAACATTCCAATGTTTTTTTTATTCTTTTCCTTTTTTAATGCATTACCTTGTGCAGCCTCAAGTCTTTATCATCAGTCTTCTTTTAGTATAGGCCATGGCAGTGCTATATATATGTATAATATACATCAAATTTAATGCTTTTATAACAGTCTATCCTTTATTTTCTTCTCTAAAGGGTTTCGTTTTATCTCTCAGCCTTGGCTTTTCAAGATTTTTTTTTATTTCTTTATTTAAGGATTATTGTATAGTTCCTTTATTAATACTGCTTACAATCAAAGGAAATGTCCTTAAGTTATAAAGCTCATTTTATAATCACTTGATGCTTCATGCACTGGAATGTAAAATTTATTTTTATTTGTATAGGTTGTATATAAAAAATATTTGTATTTCATGCTGCCTGTATGGATATTCCAAATGCAAAAAAATAATTTTCACAAATCCTGCATTAATCTGTACAAAAGCCATTTATAGATACTTACACAATTTAATTTTATGGAGTGGTAGCAGGGGGAAAGTTTAATATGACTGGTGTATTATATAGTGCAGTTCAAAATTTTGGTGCATAAAACACCATTTTCATTCAGATACTTCAGTAACATTGTTATATTTATTATTTAGTCAGTATCATGTATGGATTCATCCCCTTCATTGTGAATGAAAATAATCAACTCGAGAGTTCCAGTTATTCTTCAGAGCTCTGCACATGTTGCCTAGTGCTTGCATAAAATATCCTGAAGCCCACCTTCATATAGCTCTTCATTGATAATGGGACTAGTATCATTTTAATGAGAAATTTGGCAATTTTTTGACTTGTATCAAATATATCTGATCTTGGATCATTATTGTATATTGTATACAATGAATAAAATACATGCAAATATTTTTTTGTTGTGTTTCATTATTTGTCTTTATTCTTTACTTGCAGGAAAATAGCTAGAAGGTATCATCATCCATCAATAGATTACCAGCTAAAAATGTTTGATCATTTTTGTTCTTTTACCCCAATGCAAGTACTTAACTTGTATTAACTCTTCAAGTACAATGCTCCATTCTCATGAACAAACAGCTGGGTGACAAGATATCACGTTGAGTGGTGGCAGGACAAGCCGCCGGGGGCAAGATATTTTGTCAAGGCTATATTTTTGGCCGTCTCGCTGGGTGATCAGGCGTGTAGTGCTTGGCTGTAGCCAGAACAGACAAATAGCCCACGGAGATAGGTTTCCACATTTAAAATATCCCAGCATTTTGACCATTTGGAGCCAAAACAGCCCTGTTAGCAACAGGTTAACCCATTCGTGCCAGATGACATGCTGACACATTTCGTGGTTTTTGCGTCAGATGCCGGTGACGAGATATTTGGGCAAGGCCGGTGCTCGGGGTGAGTGAGCGGGCATCCCAGGCTCGCGGCTTGTGCGCCCGAGAATCTCGAAGTGTTAGGCTTATGCGTTCGAAAACCCCGGTATTATGACCATTCAGAGCCAGATTCAACAACTTGTCTGGCTTCTTTCATACCAGTTTTCATTCAGATTTAAAGTCAGGAGTAATGCTTTCCAAGATAGCCTAACAGCATTTCTATTACAGTACTTAAAATTATGGTTACAAAGTTTCCAAATTATAATTTTTTTTAAATATGCATAATTTTTCTAACTGAATGTACCATAGATATCACATTGGAAGATTAATCAATGGCATGGAAGAAAATATACCCCATGATCAGTGAGGATTCAGAGATTTCTTCTTAGTATTCTCTATTGCTGGACATATTTTTCTAAAGTAATTTTCAGGCTTTGCCGTAGCTTTTTGGTACTCATGAGAGTATACATTTGGCTGAAATGTGTAAGAAAAAGTAAGCCCTAATAGAAGACCCTTACACTGAAAATGTGAACTTCAGCATCCATGGGATTAACGTATGTTATAATAAGGACAAATTATGTAAACAATTTTTATTTCTAAACTTGATGTTACAATAATAGACAATTGAATAAGATTATTTACAATAGGATTTCCATTCCAAATAATCTGATCACACAAATGCTTACAGATGATCACCCAATATTATTGAAATACAATTCAAATAATAACTGCAAATCTTGATAAATCATACACTATTTCATACATCACATTATTGTTTTATACACTGATAAAACTTTACATATCATAACTTAAAGCCAAAACGAAGTTAACACAAGGTCTTCTTAACTTTTCAAAAGGTAAAGGAGAAACCTCCTTCACTCACTGTTTAATAACCAATGCCTTGATTACCTGGGCTGGAACAACTCAATTGCTGCAGTCTCAATACCTTGTTCTCATGAATAAACAAAAGAATAGAGAACTTACATTGGAGTTCTAAACTCCTTGGCTCTGGATGTAAACAATATTATTTAAATTATAATATCAACTAAATCTGACTTGGAAATGATGAAGGAACTAGGTTACTATAAACAACAACTGGGCAACGATTCAGAAAAAAATATAATATAATTCATTTTTGATGAAGTAACTGTCAATTTTCTTTCGTAATTCAGGTGTAAAAAATAGAAGGATTGTAAATTATTCCATTAATATAACAATTCCTCATAGATTGCATACATTTCAAGATGACAGTTAATAACTTTCAAATTATGTCAATGGGGTAACTCTTTTTACAATACAAGAAATAATTTTGATTTCTTCTATATTAACCCTGAGGTGATGGGGTCTTTAGACTAAAGTTGATATTTTACCATTTTAAAAACAAAGATTCCTAAACAGTGAAACTAAAACTTTCACTGAACTTACTCCTACCCCATAATCTTAAACCATTAAGGTTATTATTACTGATTATTTTCTATAGCTAACATTTTTACAGGACAAACAAAAATATACAATTAGCATAAGCCAAATCAAAAGAAACATAATAATAACAATAAAAATAGTACTAATATTAATAATAATAAATAAATAAATGAAAACAAATATGAAAACAATAGTTCCTTTCCATCATTTCAATTACGAGGTTCACCAAGGCCTAAAAAAAAGAATTTGTCCAACTTCCTGCAACTATGAATTAGTCTCCCTTAAACCTTAAGAAATGCCTTCTAATAGAGCATCACTGGGTATGCAGGCACTCAGTTTATGGAATATCAATACATTTACTAAATATACGTTTTAGCAGACCTTGTATCAGACACCCAATAAGGTTATATATGTGTTTATAAATATATTAAGGAAAAAATGCCATCCCTTGGCTTTCTGGCAAAATATGAAAGAGCTTATTTCAACATCTGATAATAATCTAAAAGAGCAAGAAAGAGAAAGTAGGGAAGGAAAATGATGCAAAAATGGGACCAAGGTTGTACTCTATCAGAAACATTTCAACATTCCCTATATGCAAGGAAAGAAATAAAGAAAGGAATATCACAGTCAGTATTAATCTGTGATTTCTATTCCTAAGCACACAGATTATCTTTTAGAAAGAAACACAAACTTCTCTGGACTTTATGGTATGAAGAGGTCTATGGGCTTGGCTCTTCAGATAAACTCAGGCAATCCTCAAAATGGAAAGGGAGAAAGAAAGAGAAAAGGAATATGAAGTGATACAATATTGTCTCCAAAGACACACATATTAGGAACATAAACCAATAGCATATTTAGGTGACATGTCCAACTGTCAAGCAAAAAAGGGAAATTAGACCTCTCATATCTAAGGTTCAGACTTAACAATGAAGCCTATCTTGCAGTACAAGAAATTCAAGCAAATGTTTGTGATCTTTCATATATTTATGCACAACTGGTTAATAATCAAACTGCCTTTTAGGTTTCCAAAAGTCTGCAAAGTTTGAAACCCAGGTGGCTTGTTGCCCTAACAAAATAACAGGCATAACGTATGTATAGTATTCAACAAGATTCTGACAGCATTAAGGATATCTTATATACTAAATTTTAAACTTGAAATAAATAACACAGTGAGAAAGGAAAACAAACCTGTTACAAAAGAATACCTTTTAACTTAAAATTTACCAAAATATTTGCCTCTTTAACAGGTACATCACTCACTGTTTTTAATCAAATGGAAAATAGTTATAGATTTGTTTACACTTTGGCATAACCACTTGCCAAGAACACTGAATGTCAATTTTCGTAGGCATAACTGGTATCTTTCAGGTCACCAAGCTCTCTAAGAAAATATATCTGTTGTGATATTAAAGGAAATTGTCTAGTTAAAGATATATATATATATAAAGGTTTGATATGGAACATATGGTAGAATCCTAATTTTATGTAATCATGATGACTATATTTAGTTCCTATCAACATTATATTTCCATCTTTCATAATACTTTTCCTTGCTTCTCCCACTGACTGCTGCCTAAAGAAAAATTAGTATAAGTAACTTTCCTCACACATTTGGCATTTAAATTTCTTCTAAAAATTCCAATGACCTTGACAAATATGGTTCTGGACATATGATGGTAAATAATGAGAGCAGGGAACAAAGAAATACTGGGCTACAGCTTTAAACTAACATAATAGCTATTTGTGTTGTATGATTCAATTTGAGCTCCAAGTATTAATGCAACAGCCAGGCTCAATTTTTAACCCTGTAAAATACAGTGAACAAATACTTTACATAGCCTGTCTATCAACATAATACATGTTACTGACAATCTGAGTAAAACTCAACATATTTTCATTAAGTACCTTCACCTTTTTTCTGGACTGATTACCATGGCTTTGACAACGCATCAACAAACTAGCCCAAGAAATTATCTCAGTGTGGAGAATAAGGGGAAGATCTTACAACCTATTTATCTGGCCAGGTGCTCTTGTAACTAAGGAGCAACTCCCACTCTAGTGAATAATTCACCAACAGTAACTGACTCGAGGGGAAAAAAAGAAAAAAAAAAAAAATACAGTAATGCTTTCCTGGTCAAATTCTCCTTTTCTCATGTCTTCCTTTAACAAATTCCAGAGAATTTCACACACCCACACATGTATATTCTCACACCCACACATTCACTCACACAAACACACGTCTCATTTTAGGGGTGAGAAAGAGAAGGGAAGTCACCTTGAAAATTGTCTTCGATTTGTGTCCCATGAATGCCAAGAAAATTAGTGTGTAGCACACTGGATACCCCTGTGTTCTTCAGAGTCGTCTTCTTCGCTGTCATTGGAGTCATCACTTGATGATCCTCCTGTGCCATTGCCAGCCTCAGCTCCCACGCCATTGCTGCTGTTCCCAGCCGTTGCCATCTGTTGGAAGGAAGGGAAGAGGATCAGCTTGGATGAAAGTCTCAATAAAGCTGTACAACATAAAGCTGACAGGAAGAATTTTCAAATATTCAAGGAGGGGGTAATAACATCAGAAATCATAAAAGCAGCAGTGTTAAAAGCTAATACAAGAAATGGTAAGAGTAAAAGTAGCTGTTACAGTAACCATAACATCAGTATTGACATCAGTTGTAATAACACCCATAGCAATAATGATAAACCAAAAAAAATTCAAATAATAATAACAACAACAGTGATAACTAACAACAAAAACAACAATCATAATCACAACTCTGAACATAATCATAATAATCTTCATAATGATAATGATTATGACAAACATATTATAACAGTAATAGCAATGGTAAATATAATAATAACAATAAACATAATGCATGTTCCAATAATAAAAGTAAAAAAATTATAGATTACTGATAATGATCATTGATGAGTGATCATTGATGATTGCTGATGAAGATGATGATGGCAATGGAGATAATGAAAGAATGAGGTCTTCAATGGATGGAAACTATTCTTTGCCATCCAAGAGGTCTGGTGCAAAAGTTATAGAGATTAGACATGAACTTAAGCAGCAATATTAACTGGGAAAAAAAATAAAAGAAAAGCCTACCCTGGCAGCCCCTCAATAACCTACCAATCCTTCCCCCTCCCCCATCAGCTCCACAAGATAAGAAAAGTCAGAATATCATGTGTGAAAGCAGGTATAAACAGGTATAACATTTTTCTTACAAACAGGAAAAGAAAAGAGAGTAACTTTGCTTCACAGAATTTCTGAAGAGCAAAGGATGGGGGGAATGCATGCTCAGAAGCATAGTCCTGCACTTGTAGAGCAGCCTGAAATGACCAGGATTGACCAATGCAATGACAGCCTAGATGCAAAGCCTATACTAGCCCTAGGAACAGAAAATAAGTTATATAAAGTTATAACTGCTGAGCTCAGCTGACTGGCTGAGCCTAGGCAATGACTATCACTCTTTGAGTGGAGTTTAGATAGGTGAGGTAAGATGGCGGTCAGTGTAGATGCAAGTCATGACTGTTAAATGCAGACTATCCTGTGACTCTGGAGGATTACCCAAGCCTCATAAAATAAAAGCCAAGTATATGAAATAAGTAATATAATAAATATGAGTGTCTGGGATGTTATCATCAGGGCCACCAAGAGTGCCAGGCCCTAGGGTAACTAGTGGATTTAGGGTTTTTCTTGACACGGCAAATTCATATCAATATAATATGCACAAAGTTCCTGAACGGTTGTAAATCTAACTTTCATGTAAATCCACAATTTGGTTAATTATAACTACACTAATAAAAATATTTTAAAAAGTTGCATGTGCAAGAAACTCTAGATGAATAATGAAATGCTTTATTTTTATAGGCCCCCATGGCATTTGATCCACCTCTCCTCCCCATTCATAGGTCCTGGTAACTGACCCATCTACCCTCCCCCCTTGCAGATCTTGGTCACTATCATAAACAGCAGGAAATTCCCTGCACTGAACAGTTTATGTTAACATACTAAATGGGGTAACAGTATCCAGGACAACACTTAGAGGGACACACTACTCATGCATCTATGCAGAAGGGATACTGGTAAGTACACAAGCCAAGGTTGAGGTCATGCAGAAAAAAACAGTTATAGAAAAATTGAAATCTAAGTAGACTCTTCATAACAGGGGTTATCAGCATGAATAAATGGAGTTCATGTACTTAATAACCTGGGTCTGGGGCAAATGGAATAAATATCAGGGCCCCATGTGACAGCAGGACACCTTGTTATACCAGGAAAAGCTCCTGACATAACCCCTAAAATCAGATGACAGAATACGAACATATATCAGTAAACAGCAAAGACAGTGTCTCAGTGAAAAAGAGTATGAAAGCAGGCACCATCCATGAGCACTCCTGACCACAAAAACAGAGCAGGAGAGGATTCCTACTCCTGCCTCCCCATGAACAAATAAAACTGCCAAAGTAAGAATGCAAAGCCGGAGCAGAGCTTGAATAGGAAGGTGAGGAATTGTAGCATGCAGTGCCCAGCTTAGGTGAGGTGAGGACATAGCTGGGATCTCTTCCAAAGTTGTACATGCCAGACTACCTTGTAGGAGCACATCATGACTAACCAACCTATAGAGGGTTGAATGACACAGAGTAGCCCATGCTGTAGGGGTGCACCATGACTAGCATTAAGCCTGTGTGTTTCAAAATACCACAGCATAATGTCCATGCAGAGCCAAAACCATCCCGTTGTTAACCCTATCGTGACGAGTGGTACAACACTGTACCGCGCATATTAGGCCTGTTCGCTGGGGACGCGATATGGCGTCGCTTATTTAACTGATTTAGGCCTATGCGTTCGAGAGCCCCGGCATTGTGACATGCAAGGCTGGAATGCCCCCGTCGTGAATGGGTTAACCCCTTAAAAATGGGTGACAAGATTTTATATCAAGTGGTGGCAGCATCAGCCGCCGAGGATGAGATAATTTGTCTTGGCTATCCTCCTGGCTGGCACGCCGGGTGATCAGGCGTGCCAGTGCAGGCCAATAGCCCACACTGGTGTTTGGCTTACGCATTTGAAATATCCCAGCATTTCAACCATTTGGAGCCAAAACAGCGCCATTGTTAATGGGTTAACGGGTTAAAGTAGGGGCTCACCACCACCACTCAGCACTGAGATGGCTGCATCAACACAGAGAAGGTTATAGGCCAAGCAGTGCAGCATGAGCTACTTGGCCTGGAAAATGGTTCACCTCATCATCTCTATTGCAGAATGCTTTGTCTCTGAAGAGCATCGATCTGATGATTTACATTTTGGGAAAGACCTACTCTACCCAGTCAGTCCATGGACTAGTGGGTGTTCAAAGGACATTTTTATATGTAGCAGAAACAGCTGAGATACCGGGCTTCAAAGAGTGCTAAATGTGGGGGAGGCCTGTGAAAGGAGAGAACAGGAGAACCCACCCCCTACTTGCCCCTTTCCCTTGCCCAGGCCATTGTGGGCAGTTGATTTGAAGGAAACAAGGGGAGAAAAAACAATGGAGGGGAGCATAAAAATAACTACAGACAGAGGAAGAAAGCATCTTCCATTTCCTTTTCCTCACTGAATACGAAGATGGTCATACTCCCAGTGTCCCAACGCTACACTCTCTCACCACTCCCCCAAGCAACAGCTGTGAGAAGTGATCCTGCTATTCCTAGACCAAGGCAGTAGAAAAACAAATAGGGAGGGGGAGGTAAGGAGCCAACAAAACAAAAGTTGTGATGGAAGGGTAGCCAGGATATATTTTTCTCCTATCTTTACCTTCCCTGTTGCATGGTATTGGCATGCAATTGTAACAATTGCACAAAGTCAACTCCGGGTTTTCTGTTAATAATAACAGCAATACAGTAACAATTATAGCAACAATGACAAGAGCAATGATAATAAAATCATCATAAATATAATGATAATGGCCATAATGATGATATAACAATAATAATATTTTCCTCCCTACAACTTAAATAAAAATAAAAATAATAATAATAATAATAATAAAAATAATAATAATAATAATAATAATAATGACTAATAATTAACCCTCTCTGGACGGGTGGTACACTACAGTACCGTGCATTCAAGGCCCGTTCGCTGGGTGACGCCATATGGCGTCATTTATCTACCTGATTTAGGCCTATGCGTTCGAGAGCCCCGGCATTGTAACATGCGAGGCTGGAATGCCCCCGTCGTGACTGGGTTAACATGATTATAATAATATTCATGGCAAGAACTATAATACAATAATACTAATATCAATTAATAACATCCTGTCTCAGTAGTCCTGATAGAAATCATATTTGTTAATGGTGATTACCATGAAGTTGATAATACAATAAGGAAAAAAATGGTTGATTACCATGAAGTTCATAATACAGTAATGAAAAAAATTGTTGACCATCATAATACAAAAACTAACAACAAGGTTTTTACCATCAGGTGTGATACAGGATGGCTATAACCAGATTTTGGAGGATGAAAAAATAAGAAATAATAAGAAATAAGAAATAAGAATTCAAAAATACAAAATAAAAATAAAAATAAAAATAAGAATATTAAAAAATATGAATACTAATAACCATAACAATAATGATAGTGAGAATAATGAAAATGGTAATGATGGTGGTGATGGCAGTGGTGTTGGCTGTAGTGGTGGCAGTAGATGCCTGGTCATGTAATGTCTATGGCATTGTTTTATCAATTTTTCCTTTTTTTTCTTTACACATAGCTGGTTTCAAAAGCACTTCGTCACCGAGGAGTTAATTACTTGGGCTACCTGACCTCACCTTTTACTCCATTTCTTGAATTTTTTAAAAATAGGTAGTATTTCTATTATGAATATCATCTTAATAATAATGATACCATTAATAATATTGACCAAAATAAAACCTTGAGGTCAGCAGTGCATGCTAACTGACACCTAGGTAATTAAGCACTTGTGGAACGTTCTCTATGTAAAAGAGATATTGGACAGAGCATGTTTGCATGTACTCCAAGTGTCATTGGGTTTACATTCTTTTAATATCCTATTTTCTGTGCTAATGCTTTAACATTATTTATATCCTGATGTTCCCAAGTCTGATTATAGACTGTAATAAATGGAAGGCAACAAAAATACTTTGTATGAACCAATAGGCTTAGCTATAGAAGAGCAATGTGACATTGGTAATATTAATGGTAATATTAACAATAACAACTGAAAAATAATAACAATAATGATAATAATGATAATGATTGATAGTGATAATGGTAATGTTGGTGATGAAAATGATATCGATAACAACAATAAGAACAATAATAATAAGAAGAAGAAGATTACGAAGAAAAATATTAATAATAATAATGACAATGATAAGAATAATAGTAATAGTAAAGGTAATAATAATAGTAATAGGAATTGCTAATAGTAATAGTAACAGCAATAATAATAATAAAGAAATAACTAAAATAATAATGGTTATAATAATTATTATTATTTTTATTATCATCATCAAAACAATAACAATAACAGTAACAAAAATCCTAACCCTAACCACTGTCATTATTGTATCATTGATGACAATGGTGAAAGTGATAAAACAGGATAAATTTTTCCCTGAAAATTCAAGAAATGGGATTATCATAATGATTATCATATTAACAACAACAATAACAATGAAAATAATAATAATAATAATAATAATAATAATAATAATAATAATAATAATAATAATAATAATAATAATAATAATAATAATAATAATAATAATAATAATAATAATAACAATAAAAATAACAATAACAATAATTAAAAAAAATAATAATAATAATAATAACAACAGTAACAATAATAATGATGATTATAACAATAACATCAATAACTATAATTAATATTA
>NW_028234417.1:12637146-12657146 GCF_977035675.1 Penaeus japonicus
TCACTATCATCAGAAATGATACAATGGTGATGATATTTATAAAGACAATAATAGTAATAGATTTTACTTCTTTTTTTTCAATCACAAAAAATTAAGGAACATGAAAACAAGTGAAGTCAGGAAGCCTTACAAATGACTCCTTGGTGACTAAATACTTCAGGAGCCATCAACATGTAAAATAAATGAATAAAATAAAATCAAAGTCAGAAATGCATGTTCCCAGCATCAACAAGTTAAGAAGATTTGCTTTCTCTTGAGTTCCTTTTCCTGCTTGAGTTGAAGTTTCACAAAAACTTGAACAACCATCAGAGGTCCCAGGTTGCAAACAATGATTTTAACTTTCTATTTAGTGTGATCAGTGTGATTTTAACTTTCTATTAACCCAATCCTGACGGGCCCGGCAAGAAGTGGCAACCCCCTAAGCCAGGCCTATGCAATATTGCATCGGGAACGTCACACTGGTGTGTCGCCCCGTCATCAGGCATTTAGCCGTGTCACACGGATGTGACACACTGTCATCATTGGGTGAAGTGCAATCATTGTGATTTTAACTTTCTATTAACCCTTTGATGACGGTGTGTCACACCTGTGTGACACAGCTAAATGCCCGATGACGGGGCGACGCATCAGTGTAACATTCCCGATGCAATATTGCACAGGCCCGGCGTAGGGGGCTTCCACTTATCGCTGGGCGCATCGGGATAGGGTTAAGTGCGATCAGTGTGATTCTAACTTTCTATTCAGTGTGATTTTAATTTTCTATTCAGTGTGATCAGTGTGATTTTAACTTTCTTTTCAGTGTGATTCTAACTTTCTATTCAGTGTCATTTTAACTTTCTATTCAGTGTGATCAGTGTGATTCTAACTTTCTATTCAGTGTGATTTTAACTTTCTATTCAGTGTGATTTTAACTTTCTATTCAGTGTGATTCTAACTTTCTATTCAGTGTGATCAGTGTGATTCTAACTTTCTATTCAGTGTGATCAGTGTGATTCTAACTTTCTATTCAGTGCAAATTCAACTTTCTATTCAGTGCAAATTCAACTTTCCATTCCCTGTGATCAGTGTGAATTTAACTTTCTATTCAGTGACATTTTAACTTTCTATTCAGTGTGATTTTAACTTTTTATTCAGTGTAATTTTAACTTTCTATTCAGTGTGATCAGTGTGATTCTAACTTTCTATTCAGTGTGATCAGTGTGATTCTAACTTTCTATTCAGTGCAAATTCAACTTTCTATTCTGTGCAAATTCAACTTTCTATTCAGTGCAAATTCAACTTTCCATTCCCTGTGATCAGTGTGAATTTAACTTTCTATTCAGTGTGATTTTAACTTTCTATTCAGTGTGATTCTAACTTTCTATTCAGTGACATTTTAACTTTCTATTCAATGTGATTTTAACTTTCTATTCAGTGTGATCAGTGTGATTCTAACTTTCTATTCAGTGTGATCAGTGTGATTCTAACTTTCTATTCAGTGTGATCAGTGTGATTCTAACTTTCTATTCAGTGTGATCAGTGTGATTCTAACTTTCTATTCAGTGTGATCAGTGTGATTCTAACTTTCTATTCAGTGTGATCAGTGTGATTCTAACTTTCTATTCAGTGTGATCAGTGTGATTCTAACTTTCTATTCAGTGTGATCAGTGTGATTCTAACTTTCTATTCAGTGTCATTTTAACTTTCTTTTCAGTGTGATTCTAACTTTCTATTCAGTGTGATCAGTGTGATTCTAACTTTCTATTCAGTGTGATCAGTGTGATTCTAACATTCTATTCAATGTGATCAGTGTGATTCTAACTTTCTATTCAGTGTGATCAGTGTGATTCTAACTTTCTATTCAGTGTGATTCTTACTTTCTATTCAGTGTGATTCTAACTTTCTATTCAGTGTGATCAGTGTGATTCTAACTTTCTATTCAGTGTGATCAGTGTGATTCTAACTTTCAATTCAGTGTGATTCTAAATTTCTATTCAGTGTGATCAGTGTGATTCTAACTTTCTATTCAGTGACATTTTAACTTTCTATTCAGTGTGATCAGTGTGATTCTAACTTTCTGTTCAGTGCGATCAGTATGAATTTATCTTTCTATGCAGTGCGATCAGTGTTATTTTAACTTTCTATTCAATGTGAATTTAACTTAATATTTAGAGTGATTTTAACTTTCTATTCAATGTGAATTTAACTTAATATTCAGTGTGATTTTAACTTTCTATTCAGTGTGATCAGTGTGATTTTAACTTTCTATTCAGTGCAAATTCAACTTTCTATTCAGTGCAAATTCAACTTTCCATTCCCTGTGATCAGTGTGAATTTAACTTTCTATTCAGTGTGATTTTAACTTTCTTTCAGTTCAACCAGTGTGATTTTAACTTTCTTTCAGTTGAATCAGTGTGATTTTAACTTTCTATTTAGTGCGAATTCAACTTTCCATTCCCTGTGATCAGTGTGAATTTAACTTTCTATTCAGTGTGATTTTAACTTTCTTTCAGTTCAATCAGTGTGTTTTAACTTTCTTTCAGTTCAATCAGTGTGATTTTAACTTTCTTTCAGTTGAATCAGTGTGATTTTAACTTTCTATTTAGTGCGAATTCAACTTTCCATTCCCTGCAATCAGTGTGAATTTAACTTTCTATTCAGTGTGATTTTAACTTTCTTTCAGTTCAATCAGTGTATTTTAACTTTCTTTCAGTTCAATCAGTGTGATTTTAACTTTCTATTCAGTGCGATCAGTATGAATTTAACTTTCTATTCTGTGCAATTAGTGTGATTTCAACCCAATGATGACGTTCCCGATGCAATATTGCATAGGCCCTGCATAAGGGGTTGCCACTTCTTGCCGGGCCCCTCGGGATTTTGTTAACTTTCTATTCAATGTAAATTTAACTTTCTATTCAGTATAATCAGTGTGATTTTAACTTTCTATTCACTGCGATCAGTGTGAATATAACTTTCTATTCAGTATAATCAGTGTGATTTTAACTTTCGTCTCAGTGTGGTCCTCAGGTACTAAGTGAGGATGAACGGCAAGAAGTGAAGGATGACAGATGGTGTTTGAGGACCTACATCTGCTTTCTGGTAACTTACTTCCCACAAACACACACAAAAACATGCTTATACACCCGTAACATGTGATATTGGTGTTGGACAAACACAACATAATACTAGCTGCCATATAAGGATTAATTATAATGATAATTTTAACATTGATAATCTTAATAATAATATTAATAATAATGATAATAATAATGATTATAATAATAAAAATAATGACAATAATGATAACAATAATAATAATGATATTAATGACGATGACGATGATGATGATAATAATAATGATAATGATAGTGATGGCAATGGCAATGGAAGAGAATGAGGATAATAATAATAATAATAATAATAATAATGATGATGATGATGATGATGATGATGATGATAATAATAATAATAATAATAATAATAATAATAATAATTATAATAATAATAATAATAATAATAATAACAACAACAATAATAAAATAGATAAAAACAACAATGATAATAATAATAAAAATATTAATAATTTCAATAACAATAACAAAAGGGAGCAACAATAACAACCATAACAATTTCAAAAATATATAACAACACAATAATAACAACAACAGTCACAGCATCATTATCAACTACAACAACAACAATAATAATAATAATGATAATAATAATAATAATGATAATAATAATAATAATAATCAAAACAAAATGAAAAACACAAACTACACTGACAAGTAATGGTAATAGGAACAGCATTGATACACCTACAACCATATCTACAATAGGTAATGTTATCAACACCACCATGGTACAGAAAATAAAATAAAGATGCCAATAACAAAATGTTCAAAAAATTTTAATTTTATATTTCAAGTATTAATAACTGAAAATTTTATAATAACACTATCAGCTACAATAACATTTGTGAAACGGACTAATAATATTAATGATTAAACTGCTGATGATAATGAAGTTGATGAAAAAATTCATGTTTCTCTGTTACTGCTTCTATTTCTGATGAGTATGATGATGTGATAATACTTGCGATAGCCATGATCAAAATAATCAAGATAAGAGCATTTATGACAAAGTAATAAAACGAATAACAGGAAACTCTAAAAAATATAATTGGTAAATGGTTATTAGCGTAATTCCTCTATGAGTATATATGAGCATCTGTAGCATTTATTGATATAATGAACTCAAATTCTACTTTCAATTCTAGTCGTATTCCATTATTCTGTTATATTCAGAACATAAAACTATTCTACCAAGCTAATTTCCCACACTATTCCTAACTACTGAAATTTGCTTCTCAAAAGGATACCTGGAACTTATTTTGCCTCTAACCAACATTTACATAGCTTCCCTAAGAACCATACAACCTCTGTCTAGTCTCAATTTGCTCTCTTAACCCCTTGTGCATCAAGACATATACAGTATTATTGCATAAACCTAGTCTATCCTGTTGCCCAATCCTGTCAGTATGCTAGAAGTAGGGTTGGTACGGTATGATATTCAGCCTGAGCTGGGCAACTTAACCCCTCTGCAACAGGCATTTTCACGTGGTCGGATCACTTTTGTACTTTGTTTTTCCTTCTGTTGAAATTACAAACTATCTATTCCTTCAGTTATGATGATCTATTATACAAATACTTATCAGTATCACTTTGCTAATATATCATATATAGACTTATATTCATACCATAAGTCCTAAGATGTGGCCCATCTCAGCAGGGTTAAGGGCTAAGTGTCTGTGTTTTCTATCAATTTCTAGACTTATGGTTTGATATGTGTTTATTCAGAATATATTGGCAAAGTGAAACTAACTAGCACTTGGCATGTTGCCCTAGTTACACAACTGCAAAAATAAATAGCTTAATTTCAACAAAAATAAAAAAGCAATACAAAAGTGATGCCTGCCACATAAGTGTTAAACTAGAACACAAGTTCAGAAGCATTGTTGGGCCAGGGAGACTTTGTTTATTCTTACCAAATATTTTTTACTCCCATAGGATTATATGACTAGTGACACCCTCTTAATTCTTTATGAGTTCTAAGTTTACCTCTTTTATTATTGGCTAGTAAACAGGTTGAGGTAGGACACAATATAAACATGACATAGAATGATCACAAATGTATGCTTCAATCTAACTTTACCCATATACACCTTTTCCTATCCTCTTATAACTTTCTTCTAAGTGTATCATAACAATCAATACTTGGTAAGCATTCCCCTTTGATTCCAACTCTGCAGAATCAAAGACTACTTTCACTGTAAATATCCCTATCTTACTTTCTTCTACTAAAAGTTACTCAAGGGTGATAATAGTGAAAATAAAAAATTACACTTTAAAAAATAACAGAATATAATAATCATTGAATAAATAAAATTGTAATATCAGTGACCTGGAATAAACATCCAAATTATCCAAATCCAAAAATGTATATATAGATTAACCCATTGCGTACAGGTGTCATAACATACATGTCAGTACTGATTAGGCCTAAAACACGGATGTTAACCCACACAGGACGGGTGGTACAGCATGTGTTACAGCGCAAAAGCAAAGCCCAGGGGCGCCCGGGTATTTGCCAGCCATTGCCAAGATTTAGAATTGGCCTAATAATTATTTGAACGCCCGGATTTGGGGCATTCAAGGCCTCCCGCCCCCCCCGGGGATGGGTTAATGTGTACATGACAAGACATTGGGATCTGCTCACAGTTGAATTGCGCACGCAGTCATGAAGTATTATGGCTGTAATGGTGCTAGCTCCAGAGCTACAGGCTTCCAAAATCAGCCTAAACCCGTATTTTCTGATGGATTTGTGGAAAAATATTGTTTGGGCTACCAAGAGGGTAATTTTTAGCCAGTGCCGCTAGTGTCGTATATCGCCCATTCTGACAACCAGTTAGGTACCCCGTCCGCAATGGGTTAACAGTCACAAAATATTCAATGATAGTCATGTACAGCAAAATCACATAATGCAGAACACCTTTTTAGGCTTTGAAATTTTATCATAAAGAATAACATGGATAACATTACTTGTTCTTACTACCTTTCCAAAGCTCCTCCTTGATAACTTACACATAATCTATTCTACTGCCAAATCCAAATCATATTTATAGCATTAAAAAGTATAAGCAAAAATTTAACTCACCTTCAAAAGAGACAACTACACTTGAATTTAGTCCATCAAAGAAGCGCAACTATCAAAATTTGGTAACTTACCCTACGTCGTCTGCGGTCTGTCCGTCTGATGTGATGCCAAAGGACCATAAGCATTTGGGAATCAAGGCCAGTGAATTCTTCATTTCGTTCCTTGTGGCGCTTACTTAAATTTGACTTGAGAGTCTGGAAAAAATAAAACAATTGATAATGCATAACTTGATAAAAATAACATCTGAAAGAGAGAAAGAGAGAAAGAGAAAAGAGAGAAAGAAACTGAAGGGATGGGATGGGATAGGATAGGATAGGATAGGATGGGATGGGATGGGATGGGATGGGAAGGGAAGGGAAGGGAAGGGAAGGGAAGGGAAGGGAAGGGAAGGGAAGGGAAGGGAAGGGAAGGGAAGGGAAGGGAAGGGAAGGGAAGGGAAGGGGAGGGGAGGAAGAGAAGGGAAGAGAAGGGAAGAGAGGGGAAGAGAAGAGAGAAGAGAGAAGACAGAAGAGAGAAGAGAGAAGAGAAGAGGAGAAAAGAAAAGAAAAGAAAAGAAAAGAAAAGAAAAGAAAAGGAGAAGAAGGAATAGAAAAGAAGGAGAAGAAGGAAAAGAAGAGAAGGAGAAGGAGAAGAAAGAAAAGAAAAGAAGGAAAAGAAGGAAAAGAAAAGAAGGAGAAGAAGGAAAAGAAAAGAAGGAGAAGAAGGAAAAGAAAAGAAGAAGGAGAAAATGGAGAAGAAAGAGAAGAGAAAATGGAGAAGAGAAGAGAAGAGAAGAGAAAATGGAGAAGAGAAGAGAAGAGAAGAGAAGAGAAGAGAAGAGAAGAGAAGAGAAGAGAGAGAAGAGAAGAGAAGAGAAGAGAAGAGAAGAGAAGAGAAGAGAAGAGAAGAGAAGAGAAGAGAAGAGAAGAGAAGAGAAGAGAAGAGAAGAGAAGAGAAGAGAAGAGAAGAGAAGAGAAGAGAAGAGAAGAGAAGAGAAGAGAAGAGAAGAGAAGAGAAGAGAAGAGAAGGGAAGGGAAGGGAAGGGAAGGGAAGGGAAGGGAAGGGAAGGGAAGGGAAGGGAAGGGAAGGGAAGGGAGGGGAGGGGAGGGAAGGGGAGGGAAGGGAAGGGAAGGGAAGGGAGGGGAGGGGAGGGGAGGGGAGGGGAGGGGAGGGGAGGGGGGGGGAGGGGAGGGGAAGGGAAGGGAGGGGAAGGGAAGGGAAGGGAAGGGAAGGGAAGGGAAGGGAAGGGAAGGGAAGGGAAGGGAAGGAAGGGAGGGAGGGGAGGGGAGGGGGGAGGGGAAGGGAAGGGAAGGGAAGTTAGGGAGGAAGGAAGGAAGGGAAGGGAAGGGAAGGGGAGGGGAGGAGGGGAAGGGAAGGGAGGAGGGAGGGAAGGGAAGGGAAGGGAAGGGAGGGAGGGAAGGGAAGGGAAGGGAAGGGAAGGGAAGGGAAGGGAGGGAAGGGAAGGGAGGGAAGGGAAGGGGAGGGAGGGAGGGAGGGAGGGAAGGGAAGGGAAGGGAGGGAGGGGAGGGAAGGAAGGGAAGGGAAGGGAAGGGAAGGGAAGGGGTGGGGAGAGAAAGAAATAAGAAAAAAGGAGCGTACCTGTTCCAGGTTTGGCAGGTCTGGATCCTCCTCACACGTTGGCACCCAAATTTTAACATCATCATCAAGGCCACTTGTAGCCAGCACTGGTATGTGAGGATGTGGCTCCAACACATTAACCTTTGCAAATGAAAAAAAAACAACAACACTTTATGTACAGTGCATCATACCATTAAATTCACAAATGAGAAAAAAAAATCATATAGTTCATAGTTGTATCATTTTGAACTGCATATACTTCTAATTCTGCACTTTACCATTCTGAGACAGGTCACAGATTAAGATGTTCAGATAAGTTTTCAACAGATCTAATGAGAACTTACCACTCCATTCTCATCTCCCGGCATGCACTGGACAATGGCCTCAGTCTCACGGTGCCAAAAGAAGATGTTTCCACAGTCTGACCCTGACACAATGTACTGGCTTCCAGGACCAAAGAAATTCACACCCTTAACTGTTGGGAAAGTACAGAGTATAAGAGTAATGTATATTACTAAAAATTTTGATATTTTCATAGTTAGAAGCACAATGAGAAACAAAGAAAAAGTGAGGGACAAATACAAAATAAATTAAGCTGTGTCAAAGATAATCCATGTCTCATCAATACCAGAGATCCTAAATTGGGTGAAAAAATGTCTATAATAAAAGAAAATTTGCCTAGGGATGGGGGGGGGGTATATATAATTTTTGTTTTCTTACAAGAATGTCACATTTTAAAGGATTTTTTATTTCATATTTAGCAAATCCTACTTTCCATTATGTAAACCATTTTAAAAGCTATTAATGGTATTTTGAGAAACTGAAGTATGAAACAAACATTATTACCTTAAAATACAGGCAAGGTAACATTATGAGCTTCTCTATGAGAATTAGATAGATGTCTGATTATTTAAATAAATGGAAAAAGATCTCTTGTACTGTTTGTCACTGCTAATGGACCTGAGGCTGGAAGAGAGCTATTATAACTATTTGATAAAATTGATTGGATTACATAAGCATATTTATGAAAAATTAATGTTTGAAGATTTCTGAACAAGGATCACCAAGATATATTATATAAAGGAAAATAAGAAGACCAATTAGTAACTATCTAATTGATGATAATTGAATAAAGTCTGGAGGTCTATATGAATTTAGGAAATAAAAGGAGAGAAAATAACTGACCATAAATAGATCAAAGCATAAAAAACACCCACTGTGGATGGGTGTCAAGACATACATGACACATGAGTTTTCATCCTATCAGATGGTGACATGATATATATGACTTGCCAGGTTCTAGCCAGAATGCCTGCATCACCCCGTATATGATGATCTGGGAGAGTTGCTCGCTTTGCTTTTATTATATGATCAGTATTTTGCTCTTGTGCCTAATGATGGTAATTATCATTATTATAATTACCTTACTAGCCACTAATTACTTATGGTATAAAATCAGACACATAGATGGCAATAACATCTATCATGGAAATACTGATGTCCTTTCTTTTTTCACTGTTTTCTTTCCACAGATATCACTGAAAGCAATTACATATTACTGTGCTTACACTATTAGCCACTAATTACCAAGAGTATAAAATGATGACAAACATAGATGGAACTAACATTTTTCATAGAAAACAGCAATGCTATTTCATTGTTGCTTTCTTTTTTGGTTAAAGATCTATTCCCAATATCTCACACCTGAACTCATCAACCATCTAGTCCTGGAGACTAACCAGGAAGTTACCTTCCATTTTATAGTTATGTTTCCACTCAAAATATGTGACATAAAATTTCATATTCTGTGTATTTCTTTTATGAAGAATTTTGTTTTTTTCTCTCCCTTAGGTACTATCACCAGTGACCAACAACCAACAACCTCACAAGCAGAATTGAATGCTTATTTTGGGCTCCAACTCTTGATGGACATTCAAAAACTTGTTTTTTGTCCTCCCATGACGCTATAATACTTTTACTATACTGAGTATACAAGTATGAATAGAAACATGGCAAATCACTCAAAAAATGACCAACACATAAATGGTTTTAGTGTTACAATGAGAGGCTGGAAGAGAGCAAGAGAGGTAGTGAGGTAGTAGAGCAGCCACATATGGAAAATACTACCCATCTGAATTGGGTTAAGCTATCTCACATACCTGTAGCACTATTACGATGGCCGGAGTATCTATGGACTGCATCTGCAGCTTCAGAGCGTGATGTATCAAACAAATAAATATCATCATCATTATATGATGCCAATATAGAGTCTCCATTACCACTGTAGACTGCACAAGTCACTGTTGGTGTTGGGACAGCCTCATACTGTAAGCATGTGTGTTTATAAATCCAGGTGTATTATATGTCACATTTTATATAAATAGAACAGCTGTGAATACATTGGTATTGAGGCAACATCAAAATATACCTTTTTCATATTTACATGTGAGAGTACATCCATACCAAGAGAGATATCTAAAGACTGAGACTCCACTTACCAAATGTCTTGGACAGAACTTCAAAACTGGGAAGTCAAGATTCCCACAACGTCGGTCATATATTCGAACATACTGATCGTGCCCACTAACACAAAACTGATTTTCATTGATTGGATGAGCATGAATGCTGTACAGAGACACACGACTACCAGAGATGTCCTTCACAAATGCCACCCTGAAAATTCAAGTTCCAATATGTCTGAAATTACTGTTCTCAGTAATAAAAAATTAAGATTATATGGCAAAACTAAGATTATATATCATCTACAAGTACAAGCTATTATACAAACACACAAACCTGCTAGGCTGTTCCTGACGAATATCAATGTTAAGTACAACAGCATCTTCTCCAGCAGATAAAACAACATGTGGGGAGGTAGGGAGGGTGGCAAGCTTATGAGCAGGGCCATGATGCTTGGCCAACTTCCTTGTGGCCTTGCACACTCCAGTGGAGGACAGCTCAGCCAGGCGGACTTGACCATCCCTTGCACAGGATACAATGTGTGTATCACCACTCAGTGGTAGGAACTTGCTCTGTAAGAGATCATCCATTAACTCTATATAACATGACTTTTCTTCAGATGAACTTCTGTTTACACTATAATCAAACAAAAACCAGCTACTGATAATTAACATAATCTAATAAATATTTTGACTGGTCAATGAAGAAACTTTACAATTATCACAAGCCCAAATAGCTACTGAGGTTCATCTTTAAATAGCATAACCCTTATAGAAAACATACATCCTTATCCAGTTTACAATATCAAGTTATGTTGACTTAGGCAGTCTAAATCTTGAAAAATTTGAATTACTTGATTTCTTTTGGATCAAACTATATATTCCTTGTTAACCCAATGATGACGGTGTGTCACACCCGTGTGACACGGCTAAATGCCTGATGACAGGGCGACACACCAGTGTGACGTTCCCGATGCAATATTGCATAGGCCCGCCATAGGGGGTTGCCACTTCTCGCCAGGCCCATCAGGATTGGATTAATTAACAAAAACTTTTTTTTAATATATTCATTATTTTTACACTGACAGAAAAATCAAAGCAAATGCATCTTCATGCTTTGAATAAAAAAAAAAGCAATGGTTTTAAAAGTACTAAAACCTGAAGGAACAAAAAGGCAATCAGTAAATTCAAACTTACCTGGAATACATTATTCCTATGTCCACTATAGAATGTGATTATGGCTTTCTCTCGAGCCCAGTCCCAAATGGCAATCTGGAAATCATCTGAGCCACTAGCAAGCCTAGTGCCACTTGCATTGAAACTAAGGGCATTGACACATCCCCTATGGAACTCCATCTTGTACATGAGTTCAAGGCGCTTAGGTACATGGAGTGAGTCATAGTAGTGATGACTAAATAACACTGAGGACTGGTACCTTGCTCGACTGCCCAACTGCCTGGAATGGATTTAGAACAGAGTTTTTACGAGTCCTTTGTGGTAAAAGTCCCACATGCAACCATCAAAGATATCAACTTACATGATGTATAAATAACATTCATGTTATCAATAAACCAACCTCTGAACAACTTGATCTACAAAATTCCAATGGTGTTTTGGTTTGGGTCGTTCCTTAATTCTTGTCATTTCTTTGGCAATGGCTTCTTCTGTGTCCTTCCACTGTGTTTCATTCTCTATACCATCCTGGAGGCCCATCCGTCGCCCACCATCATCTGAGTCTGAATCCGTGTCTGAGAGAAGTCCGCCAAATATTCTTTGGCTGCTGAAACGTCGTTCAATGCGGCGTTCCAATGGTGGAGAGTCATCTTTAAAGTAAAACAAACTACAATGCTACAGTCTGCAATAGGAAATAAAGTTCAAATTCTTACATTTATAAAGGATACTGCAAAAGACATGAGATCTTCTAGTAATCTTTTCTGGTATTCCTGATACACTTGCAAACATAACGTTAGCAAAAAAATTAATGGCATCCTGATATATACAGTAAGCAGCCATAGGCATCCTCACAACTGCATCTGATCTAAACTTTACCTGTATTATCATCTTCGGTGTTTCCACTTGCAGCACTTCCAGTCTCCATTGCTGATGGACTAGTAGGCTCCATGTGATCTGTCTCAGTGTCACGACTTGTATCTGCACTTGTATCCTCCATTTCTGATGCTGAAGTTATGGTTAAGTTGTTTCTTCGTGTCAAAGCCGTGTCAGACTTTTTATCTTCATTGTTGCTTGCACGAAGGGTACTGTCATCGTCGTCATCATCATCATCACTATCATTTGAACTCGATTCTAACAACCTTGGTCTGTAGCTTCTCTGGCGAGAGGTCTTCCCCTTGCCAAATGATGTGCCTGAGGACTCACCACTTTTCTTCTCTCCTTCTGACTTTAATTTCTTGTTCCCTTCATCATCTGAATTTTCTAATCTCTCACTGGATATCCCAGAGTCATCTTTTTTGACATTTCGATCTCTCTTGTTGCTGTTGTTAAGCAAAGATGAGTCACTGTCTTTCGGGGTACTTGTCTCCACCTCAAGCTCATGGGAGGAATCAGATGCCTCTGCCATCTGGAGAGGTTTGTGTTACACCTGAAGTGAGAAGTATATATCCAAAAGGTTAGTGACATTGGTAATGTTTAACATGGCTAATCATGGCTAAGCACAGCTTCAGAAAGCTCCTTGATTTATGGTACCTTCAAGTCCATGAATATTTCCCTACTTTTCATCTGAATCAGCAAGGTCTATGGAGGAAGGATTTGATGCAGTTAATCATACAATTTAACATGAGCAAAGGGTAATATATTGAAACATAAATTCAATCAATACACACTCCACCCTCAATTCATCATATCCAATTTCAAACTTTTGGTAACATGCAAATATAATGGGAATAGATTTTTTGAGGTTCTGAATGCATGAAAAATAATTTAGGTTAGTACTTACTAAGTATTTACTGAATGAAACCTCACCATGGCATTGGCATTATTACCTTCATGCAATATTAATTATAAACTTCAAATACTTTCAACAGTCCTCTATTCTCAAATGTCTTAAAACAAACATTGAATTGTAATACTATATTTAGGGTTATGGAGCAAGGGTAAAGATGCTCCATTCAGGAATGGTGCCATGAACTGTACTTATCTAGCCCCTGTCCAATTATGAAATGTCACCTGCATTTGTCATTCTTATATACAGTAAGGCAACTGCAGTATACTGAAAAATGGACAGATAAACATAACACTTTAATAAAAGAAAAACCTGTGAACAGGATAACACTTAATATTAAATCATTCCAATAAATAAATGACTAAAATGCATAATAGGAACATTTTTATCAGATTCCAAAACAAGAGCACTTTCACAATAATTTGAAATCTTCACAATCATAATGCTATAATCTCTCCTTCAATTTAAGTCAGATTTGTACCAGTACTCCCTTTTTTAATTCAATCAATCTTCATGCTGATTTGTAAAGGCCGTCCATCTTTCCTTTTGTTTCCCTGTATCTGCATTGCACTTCTACACTAATCCCAGCAACAAAAGGTTTAGATTTTGTTGTGTGTGTTTTTTTTGGTGTGTGTGTGGTGTGTGGTGTGTTGGGGTGTGTGTGTGTTTGTGTTTGGGGGTGTTTTTTGTTGTGTTGTTTGTTGTGTGTGTTGTGTGTGGGTGGGGGTGTTTGTGGGGGGGTGTTTGTGTTTGTGTGTTTTGTGTGTGAGTGTGGGTGGTTTTTTTGTGGTGTGTGTTGTGGGTGTTGTGTTGTGTGTGTGTGTGTGTGCGGGTTTTTTTTGTGTGTGTTGGGGGGATGTGTGTTGTGGTGTTTGTGTATTTGTTGTGTGTATTGTGTGTTGTATGTGTTGTGTGTATTGTATGTATGTTATGTATAGTGTATGTTTATGTGGGATGTGTATGTGTGTGTGTGTGTGTGTGTGTATGTATTTATGTTTGTGTGTGTGTGTGTGTGTTTGTCTGTGTGTGTGTGTTTTTGTTGTGTTGTGTGGTTGTTGTTTTTGTGTGTGTGTGTGTGTGTTGTGTTTTAGTGTGGTGTGTGTGGGTGGGTGGGTGTGTGTGGGTGTTTGTGTGTGTGTGTCTTTGTGTGTGTGTGATGTGTGTGTTTTGAATTTATGTTTATGTGTATTTTTGTGTATGTATGTGTGTATATGTGTGAGTGTGAGATATGATGTGTTTTTGTGGATAGATTGTGTGTTTTTTTTGTTTGTGTGTTTTTTTGTTTGTTTTGTGTGTGTGTGAGTGTGTATGTGTAGTATGTGTTTGTGTGTGTTTTTTTTGTGTGTGTTGTGTTGTGTGTGTGTGTGTGTGTGGTTTTATTTATGTGTTTTATGTATTTGAGTGTGGTGTTTGTTGGTTGTTGATTGTTTGTGGGTTTGTGGGTGTTTGTGATTAGTTTGGTGTTTGTTGTGTGTGTGTGTTTTGTGTGTGTGTGTGTGTGTGTGTGTGTGTGTGTTGAGGTGATTGTGTGTTTTTTTTGAGTGTTTGGTTTTTGGTTTGGGGTGTTTTTTGTGTGTTGTGTGTGGGTAGTGTTTTTGTGTGTGTGTGTTGTTTGTGTGTGTGTGTGTGTGTGTGTGTGTGTTTTTGTGTGTTTGTGTGTCGTTTGTGTTTGTTTGTTTTTTTGTGTGATGTATTGTGTGTTTTGTGTGTGTTGTGTTTGTGAGTGGTGAGTTTGTGTGTGTTGTTGTGTTTGTTTGGTTGTATGTGTGTGTTTGTGTTTTTTATGTGTTTTGTGTTGTGTTTGTTGTGTGTGTGTTAGTGTAGAGTGTGTGTTTGTGTAGTGTGTGTGTTTATTTAAATTGTGTTGTGTGTAATGTTTAGAGTGTGTGGTGGGTGTTTGTGTGTATTGTGTGTTGTGTATTGTGTAGGTTTATATGAGTGTGTGTGTGTTGTTGTGTGTGTGTTATAGATAGTTTGTGTGTGTGTGTTTGTGTGGGTGTTATTTTGGTAAGTAGGTTGTGTGAGATAGTGTGTGATTGTGGTTGTGTGTGTGAGTGTGTGTGTGTGTAGTTTTGTATTGTGTGTGTATGTGGGTATATATATATAATATATATATATTATATATATATATATATATATTATATGTGTTGTGGTGTGTGCGTGTGTGTGTGTGTGGTGTGTTGTTGTGTGTGTGTGTGTGTGTGTTTTGTGTGATAGAGATGTGGTGTGTGGGTTGTGTTTGTGTATTGTGTGTGTGGTGGTTGTGTGTGTGTGTTATTTATTTGTGTGTGTGTGTGTGGGTGTGGGTGTGTTGTGGTTTAATTGTGTGTGGGTGGTGAGTGTTGTGTGTGGTGTGTGTGTGTGTGTGTGTGTGTGTGTTTGTTTGTGTGTTATGTGTGTATATATGTGTGGTTTGAGAGATTTAGTGTGTGTTTTGTGGGTGTTGTTATGTGTGTGGTGGGTGTTTGTGTGTGATGTGTGTGTTTTGTGTGTTGTGTGTGTGTGTGTGTTTGTGTTGTGGTGTGTTGGTGTGGTTGTGTGGGTGTGGTGGTGTGTTTGGGTTGTGTGGTGTTTGTGTGTATGGGTGTTGTGGTGTGTTGTGTGTTTGTTGTGGTGTGTGTGTGTTGTGTGTGTGTGTGTTGTGTGTGTTTGTGGGTTGTGTGTGTTGTGTGGTGTGTTGTGTTGTGTTTTTTGTGTGTGTGTTGTGTGTTTGTTGGTGTGTGTTGTGTGTGTGTTGTGTGTGTGTGTGTGTTGGTGTTGTTGTGTTTGGTGTGGTTGTGTTGTTGTGTGTTGTGTGTGTGTGTTTGTGTGTGTGTGAGTGTTTGTGTGTGTGTGTGTTGTGTGTTGTGTGGTGTGTGGGTGTGGTGTTTTGTGTGTGTGTTTGTGTGTGTTGGTGTGTGTGTTTTGTTTGTGGTGTGTTGTGTGGTGTGTGTGTGGTGTGTTTGTGGTGGTGTGGGTTTGGGTGGGTGGGTGGTTGTTTGTGTTGTGTTGTTGGTGTTTTTGTTGGTGTTGTGTGTGGTGGTGTGGTGTGTGTGGGTTGTGTGTGTGTGTGTTGTGGGGTGTGTTTGTTGTGTGTGTGTGTTGGGTGTGTGGTGTGTCTGTGGTTGTTTGTGTGTGTGTGTGTGTGTGTTTGTGTTGTGTGTGTGTGTTGGTGTGTTGTTGTGTGTTTGTGTGGGTGTGTGTGTGTGTGTGTGTGTGTGTGTGTTGGTGTTGTGTGTGTGGGGTTTGTTGGTGTGTGGTGTTTGTG
Source organism: Penaeus japonicus (assembly GCF_977035675.1). Lineage (NCBI taxonomy): Eukaryota > Metazoa > Arthropoda > Malacostraca > Decapoda > Penaeidae > Penaeus > Penaeus japonicus. Next base: position 12,653,564 of record NW_028234417.1, read on the forward strand.
GTGGGTGTGTGTTGTGTTTGTGGTGTGTGTTGGTGTGTGTGTGGTGTTTTGTGTGTGTTGTGGGTGTTGTTTGTGTGTGTGTGGGGTGTGTGTGTGTGGTGTGGTGTGGGTGTGTGTGTGTGTTGTTGTGTGTGTGTGGGTGTTGTGGTGTTTTTGTGTGTGTGGGTTTGTTTTGTGTTGTGTGTGGGTGTTTTGTGTTGTGTGATTTGTTGTTGTGTGTTTATGTGTGTGTTTGAGTGTTGGTGTTATGTGTGTTGTTTTTTGGTGTTTTTATTTATTTGTTTGTGTGTTTGGTGTGTGTTGTGTTGTGTGGTGTGTGTGTTGTGGGGTGGGTGGGTGTTGTGTGTTTTGTGGTGTGGTTGTGTGGTGTGTGTGTTGTGTGTGTGTTGGGTGTTTGTGTGGGGAAATTTTGTGGGTTTTTTGTTTGATTGTTTTTGTGAGGGGGTATTTTGTGTGTGTAAGGTTGTGTTGGAGTGTGGAGTTTTGTTTATGTGATTTAGTGAATGTGTGTGTATGTTTGAATGTGGGGTGTTTCGAGGTAGTTTTGGTGGTTTTGGTTTTATTGTGGTTTTTTATAATTTATTTGTTTTTATTTTTTTATGTGTTTTTGTTTGTTTGGAATATATAAATTTAGTTTGTGTTGTAGTTTTTTGTGGTTGCAATATTTTTTGTGTTTTTTTAATTTATATTTTTTTTTTTTTTTAATTAGAATATTTTTTTGAGTTTTGATATTTATTGATTTATTTTTAGTTTTATTATTGTTTTGAAGATTATTATTGTTAGTTTTTTTTGTTTTTAAGTTATTAGATATTTTGTATAATTTGTTTGATTTTTTTTATTTTTAGATTGTTTATCAAATGTTTATATAAGATTAGTTTTTTATATCTATATATATATAATATTTTTATTTTGTTTATTATATTTATATTTTAGTGGTTTATATATATAGATATATGATTGGGTATTTTAGTATGTATATTTTTTTTTATATAATTTGTTAAATTTGTTTTTTATTTATTTGTATATATTATTGTTGTATTTTTAATTTTATATATATTTGTTATGTTATTTTGGATTAATATATTTATAGTAGTTTTATTAGGTTTGAGACATTCACTGTTTTAGTTTGTATTTTCATTATATTATAATTATTGATTTTGCACATATATATATAATTTTATGATATATATAATATTTATATATATATATATATATATAGATATATATATATATATATTATTTTTTTTTATTTATATATTATATATTGGATATATTCGATATATTTGGTGTGGTTTGTGTTGGGGGGTGGTGGGGGGGTGGGGTGGGGTTTATGTGTTTTGTTATACCTATATTTATATACTATATTTATAAAAAAAATATTTTATATATATATATAGACATATATTATATTTTATATACATATATAACAATGGTGTTGTGGTTTGGTATATAGCAGTGATTGTATATAAGAATATTTTAATTATACTATATATATATGTTTATGGTTATATTTTCATCTATATTTAATTATAATTTATATATTATATTATTTGTTGATATATTATAATATATATTTGTTAATTTATATTATTGATATATATAAATGATATGTTTTTTTGGGATGTTTATATATATGTATATATTATTGTATTGGTATATACATAAATATATATTTAATTATAGTATTATATATTTATATATATATATATATATTTATAATATATATTTGAGTAGTATATATATATATTTAGTATATTATGATAATATATATTATATATATATATATATTTAAGTGGATGTAGAGATATTAGTTTAAAGTAGAATGTGTATATCATTTTTATTTATTAGTTTATTAGATATTTTTATTATATATTTATATATTTATATTTACATTTTGATGTATACGGTTTGTAATATAGATTTATAATTTCATTTATATATATATATATATATAATATATATATATAGTATATTTATAGTATATATATTTATATAGGATTTTATGATATATTGATTATATGTAAATATATTTATATATATATTTATATATATAAATTATATATATATTCTTTATATGATTTATATACATATTGATATATAATATATAGAATATATATATATAAAACTATTTAGTTATAATATATATTATATATATTTATTTATTATATAATATTTTATATTATATTGGTTTAATTTTACAGAAATTGTGTGGTAAGTATGCATATAACTATTATTAATTTATATACGTATATATAATGTTTATATGTATAATATATTATGATATAGGTTTATAATATTTATATGGGACGGTATATTTAATATATATATACGTATTTAGAAATATACTGTAGTATATATAAATCATTCAATTTATATAGCTTACGTGTATATATATATACGTCGATATAATATATATTATAGATTGATTATAAATATTAATATATATATTGTATTTTAATATTATATAGTATTTATAATATATATTCGTTATATTATTAAATATATATATATATATATATATATATATATATATATATCATAATATATATTTATATTATATTATTAATATATTATAAGTTAAGTATTATTATATAATATATTTATTTATTATATTTACTATATATAAATATAATATATATATACGTATATTTATATATACGAATATATTTATATACGTATATATATATATACGTAATCATATAATATATATAATATTTATATATTTACGTAGATAAATTATATACTATTTTTGTGATATAAATATATATATTTTATTTGGTAAATGTATATATATTTTACATTTTTATATATAAATGTATATAAAAATATATATATGGATTATTAGTATAATATGTATATTTATTATTTATAACTATAATTATCATTATAATAATATATAAATATATATATATATATATATATATATATTATTTATAGTAATATTGTATACGTTACTATATATAACTTTATATATATATATATATATTATATATTTATACTAGAATTTATTTTATTATATATTGCTTATATTTTATAATTTATATATATATACATTTTTAGATATATATTTGTACTTATTGAATATATAATATATATTTATAAATATATTATAACGTATTAATCAGTGTTTATATATGAATGATATTTACGTATATAGTATATACGAATATATATATTAGTTGATTTTATATATAAATATAAAAATATATATATATATATAAAAATGTTATATATTAACTTATATATAGAAGAGAGAGAGAGAGAGAGAGAGAAAGGAGAGAGAGAGAGATAGAGAGAGAGAGAGAGAGAGAGAGAGAGAGCGAGAGAGAGAGAGGATTTTTATTTATTGTAGCGTATAAATATATATATATATTTATATATAATGAATATCATTATATATAGATATATATTTTTTATAAATTTTTTTTTTATGATAACTTGATTAGAATATTTATTTTTTATTAAAGTTTTATTTTACTTATTTATAGATTTTATATATTTAATTTTTAATAATTATACACAACACACACACACACACACACTCACACACACACACCACACACACACACACACCACTCACCAC
>NW_028234417.1:12667146-12669646 GCF_977035675.1 Penaeus japonicus
GTGTGGAGTGTGAGTGAAGTGTGTTGGTGATGTGGTGTGTGATGTGAGTGTTAGTGTGTTGTGTGAGTGTGAAGTGGTGTGCGTGTGCATATGCGTATATGCGTTTGCATGGGATGTGGGAGTGGGAGTGTGCACTCATGTGCTATGGCATGTGTGTGTGTGTGTGTGTGTGTGGTGTGTGTGTGAGTGTGTGTGTGTGTGTGTGTGTGTGTGTGTGTGTGTGTTAGTGTTTGTGTGAGTGTGTGTGGTGTGTGTGTTTGAGTATGCGTTTGTGTGTGTGAGTTGCTGGGATTGTGATATGTGGAGGCATAACAAAAAGCGAGAATAATTCTTATCAGTAATAATGGTATGATGTAAAGCATGGAACGGAATTTCTTATAGGAGTTTTAAGAACTAGCCATACACTGCCTACCTAGTACAATGGGCGAAGAACAATTATTGTTTACACTTCATTGAAATAGGTTTGTGTGTGTGTGTGTGTGTGGGTGTGTGTGTGTGTGTGTGTGTGTGTGTGTGTGTGTGTGTGTGTGTGTGTGTGTTTGAGTTATGCGTTTGTGTGTTTGTTTGTTTATGTTTAACATAAAAGAGAGAATAATTCTTAATCAGTAATAATGGTATGATGTAAAGCATGGAACGGAATTTCATATAGTAGTTTTAAGAACTGCCATACCTGCGCTACCTAGTAATGGGCGAGGAAACAATAATGTTTACATCTTCATTGAAATATGTGTGTGTGTGTGTGTGTGTGTGTGTGTGTGTGTGTGTGTGTGTGTGTGTGTGTGTGTGTGTGTGTGTGTGTTTGAGTTATGCGTTTGTGTGTTTGTTTGTTTATGTTTAACATAAAAGGCTCGAGGAATAATCTTAATCAGTAATAATGGTATGATGTAAGCAATGAGAACGGAATTTATTTTATTAGTTTTAAGACTGCAAACCTGCGCTACCTAGTAATGGGCGGAGGGAAACAATAATGATTACATCTTCTTGAAAAATATGTGTGTGTGTGTGTGTGTGTGTGTGTGTGTGTGTGTGTGTGTGTGTGTGTGTGTGGGGGGGGGTGGGTGTGTGGGTTGTGGGTGTGGGTAGGTGTGAATGTGTGTGTGGGAGTGTGTGTGGGTGTGGGTGTGTGTGGGTAGGTGTGGGTGGGCGGGTGTGTGTGGGTAGGTGTATGTGTGTGTGGGTGGGTGTGGGTACGTGTGGATGTGGGTGTGGGTGTGGGTATGGGTGTGGGTATGGGTATGGGTATGGGTGTGGGTGTGGGTGGGTGTGGGGTTGTGTGGGTGTGTGGGTGTCTTGTGTGTTTGAGCACGCATATGTGCGTGTGTGAAATATATAACAAATAATATATATATATATATATAAAATATAATATAAAAAAATATATATATAAATCTTACATATATATATATATTTATATATATATATATATATATATATATATATATACATATATATATAATAGATACATACATACATAAATGCATTAATACATTTAAACTATATATCTTTATATATGTAATATATACATGTATATTAGTATGTATGTATGTGTGAATGTGTGTATATATGTATGTATGTATGTATGTATGTATGTTTGTATGATTGTATGCATGTATGCATGTATATATGAATATGAATATGAATATGAATATAGATATGGATATGGATATGGATATGAATATGGATATGGATATGAAAATATAATATGAATATGTATATATAAATATATATGAATATATAACCTTTATTTTTTACAGTATAATATTTTTCAATCGACTATATTCTCCTGGATAATTGTCACTGTAATAATGACCACCATTGATAGTTTTCTAATTTACACTTCAAAATGTATTCAAGTCAACAGCTGTGACTCTCAGGCCAACTTCCTAAAAATTTCATACTCAGAATTCATTCATCATATTAAGATTTTTAGAGTATGTAAGCTGACTACATTTATACTGAATAATATTGTCTATCAGCGAATAGAGACACCCTGTGTCGATGTGTTAAAAAAATAATTGAAGACAATGCATCTGTTTCATAATCAGAAAATTAACTGACACTGAATTACATGGCTTCAGGGACGGATATGCACACTAGCATCCTCCTTGTCAACTTAATGTGTATTGTTAGATGGCTCCAATTCTATAAATTCTGAAAGATATTAGTTTGAGTCACAAAGGTGAATGTGGCACTAGGCTTAACTTTATCAGCAATTCCTAATAAAATTTGGTGACAGTGTTGCAATACTCCACACTGTCACCACGGAGGCTAACTAACACCACGACACAGCAAACAGTTAACATTACTCACTTGACTCAGAATGACTAGAGTGAGACTCACATCTTATCGAGAGGTTTTCTCCTTCACTCCAACCACAATCTCAGTGGCAATCCACCTGTGATACCAACATATCTCCCTCGAAATGCCTCTTCCAAAGTCCTACAGGATCAGAGGAGTCACCCGCACACTCACCTAATATGCCCTACACGCAATGCATGCA
>NW_028234417.1:12674646-12677146 GCF_977035675.1 Penaeus japonicus
TGACAAGAACTTAGAGACAGCAAATAAGAAAAGTGTTTTTCAGTTTAATGGAAAAGATACAAAGGAAGTAATTCTTCTATCAACGTTGTCATTCGACAGGTAAGTCGTAAAAATGGTTGTAGATTTGAAATAAGAAATTGAGATTGCTTTAGGGATCCATTATGTGGCAAGAAGTTTGTGCTAGTTGGTGTGAAGAAATCAAGAATAGTATTTTGCCCTCTAGAGAAAGAATGACATAAAGAACAGCATTAAGGATTCTTAAGATAAAATAGTTACACCTTCAGTAGAAAACGAAGTGCTTTTATAGCATGGCTATGGGGGACTAATTTGAAATTCACTGTAACTTTTCAAACGTAAAATGTTATGTATTTTTTCTAGACTCATAAAAATCATGGGCGCCTGTTTTCTAACTTCTACCTAAAGTTCAAGCAGTAGAGGGAGGATGGTGCGTGTCTAACTTTTAATCGCCTCACAGATGTTTGTGAGATTGTTGATTAATCTCTGTTACACGTTTTAAAGTAAAGTTAATTCTTAGGAGCGGGTTCAAAGGCGGATTTCAAAGGCTGAGTTGGAAAACTGGGTTCGAAGGCTGAGTTCAAAGGCTGATTTTAAGGCCGGAACTCCAGACCAGATGCTTAAGACTAACACGTCACGACATCAACGAAGAAGAAAGAAGAATGAAGACAGAAATTTTCAGAGAGTGTCAGTGATTGCTATGAAAGTTATTTTTGTATTGTTATTATGTGATTGTTATTATGTGATTTAATATACAGCTTAAGGCATGATTAGCCTAGTTTCATTATAATTCCTCTTCACAGTAATTAAAACTGCAGGTGTAAACGGATAACCTTAACACGTCACGTTAACATGTTATTTTTATGATAAAAGAGGTTATCCTGATTTAAATTGCCCATACTTTTAACCCTAGATATTTTGAGATTTAAAAGAGAAATACCCAAAGTGAAATACCGTGCACTGCACAAACAGCACACCTTGCTTGTTGGGTGGGAAGGGGGTTCATGTATATATGGAACTAATTAGATATACATATACTTATATATATATATATATATATATATATATATATATATATATATATATACATATGCATACACACACACACATGTATATATATATATATATATATATATATATATATATATATATATATATATATATATATATTGCTACGCCAGTGGGTCTTTATCTCTGTGCGAAACATGTGTTCCTAATAAAATGATGTAAGCTGGACAAACATGACGCAATGTCTGGGCAAGAGGCGCGGAAGGAACGAGGCCAGGACAGACGCAGTTAGGCGCTGCCCCTGGGAAGACCTCGCGTGTGCCCCTTGTGACCTGATATACTTTGTTGCCCTGTTATAAGCTGTATTGTGCAGTGTGATGTGCTGCTTACCCCCCTGTATTGTGCCATTAGAAAAGTGTACGGGTAAAGAACTAGTGTAAATACAGGAAAGACTGTTATTGTGTGTTTATTTCGTGCCCTGCCTCTCCACGTGGCGTTTCCCATCGTGGTGTTCTGGGACGCTGTGGTGTTCGGTGCCTCTTGAGCTGTTCTATGTTCACGACCCTGTGGTTATCACGCCGTCTGTCTAGCCTGCCTCGTGTTGGTGGCAGATAGACGAGGCGGCCGGCGTAACATTGGTGTCAGAAGTGGGATCTGTGATAATTGAACAGTGAGACGCGCCGATTTATCATGCCATGAGGGAGAGGAGGCAGGCACGAGTGAGGTGAAGCCGAGCCAGATGGACCTGATCACTGCCATGCTGGCCGGTATGAGGGAGGAAATGGCACAAAGGGCTCGTGAGCAGGAACAGAGGGCAGAAGGGCAGGCAAGGAAGGCAGAGGAACAGTTCTGCCATCTTGTTGATGTGCTACAGAGCAATCTCGTATCTGTGAAGATGGAAACTCAGCAGTACACCGACAAGGCCTGCAACAGCGTGAAGAGTGAACTGCTGGAGGAGGTGCAGACTCTGAGAGGCGAGGTTCAGGGCCTGAGGGAGGAGGTGAAAGCAGAAAGGCGGCGCCACGCGGAGAAGGCAGAAGAGGTTCTGGCAACAGATGCCAGAGTGTCAGATTTACTGGGGTCTGCCTGGGGTCCGTGGCAGGGAACCCCCAGGCCTCGCAGCGCCGTATCGGAGCCGGTGGCCGCTGCAGGAGGCTGGGGACCCATCGGAACCGCTCCCTTGGGTACAGGTGGCGGCAAACTCGGACCCGGTCAACCCGCCTCGTTGCCTCCCTCACCCCCTCCCTCCCCTCCGGGCGTGTTAGTTCACGGCACGCGTTCTCCACCCCGCAGCCCCTCGGCCTCCAGACATTCTGTGAGGCGTAAGCCAGCTGAGTACGACGGGAAGGTGGCCTGGGAGGCATATGTCGCCCAATTTGAAATGCTGGCATCTGCCCAGGGCTGGAGCCAGGAAGAGAAGGCACTGCAGCTGGTAACAGCGCTAAGGGGCCCCGCGGTGGAAGTGTTGGGGCATCTG
>NW_028234417.1:12687146-12692146 GCF_977035675.1 Penaeus japonicus
GAAAGTAGGTAAAGGTAACTGTCAGACTTTCCAGAATGGCTTGGGTACAATGAACTTCAAACACACAAAATGTGAATGTGCTTTGGTTAAGGGCAAAAACTAGTCAGCCTCAATGACTATTCCCAAAACCTGTCCCCAGACCAGAAACTACAAATACTCCTGGTACTATATCGACGAGATTAAGGAAGCCAATCACATGGTAATAATGTGACACAGGGATTTTAGAAGACAAAGACCTGAAAAAGTTTTAGCCACTAGACCCCTCTTTCCGAAATGTAGCGATAGATTAGACAGGCCACCAACTACTCAACCCCAAGCCGAGCCCATCACGACAATCAGTCAAAGGCAGACAGATTGGCTCTTGAGTTGTCTGCACAGACAGTGACGATCTACCAGTGGAAATTAGGACCAGTTAAGAATGCCTCCGACCCAACAGATTTACCCTCATTGGGACTAAGCCTGTCGAGCCTGCAGATTCTGATGTCGCATTTTCCCTAAAGAAACTAAAGAGGAACTACCAGAACACTCCTCATTCGTCCCTCGTTCGTCCTATCATTTCCCACCTGGGTCTGGACGATCAGTAATGTAAGGAATCCCTCCGTTCTTCGTCCCTCCATGCGAGCCTACCTACGATCTCTCGCTTCCACAGCTCTGGAGTCCGGAGGCGACTTGGCATTTTTTTTTTAATTATTTTGTATTTGTACTATATTTTTGTCGTGTTTTTATTTCCTCATGGCATGTTTTTGTCTGTTTTTAGTTCGCTTGTGTTTTTGTTTCAGTTTACCTTACCAAACGTTTTCTTTTTCAATTATTTTGCTTTTTGTTTTACCGAGTCTGTTTTTGCTTTTATCTCCTATTTTAATTAGTCATTTTATTGAGTTTTAAATCGCTCTTTTACGGGGTATTTCTATTTTCCTATCAGTTGTTTTTATAATATTTTGTCGAATCATGATGACGTGAAGGTACACCTTTACAAATGTCGTATTTTATTTGTTCATTATTTTATTGTAAATCTCTTTTATTTTGTGATTTTATCCTACTGTATTTTACGACAACCTTCCCCATATTTTTTTTACTGCAATTATATTTTATTTTTTGTATTTATTATTTTTATGTGACCTGTGACGTCACAAAGCTTATAAATATGACCCGTTTTACACCAAATACAGTCAGTCTATACCAGTCAGCGGTAGTTTTGTTACCCCTTTTCCACCTGAAAACACCGGTTACCAGAAGAAACCAGCAAAGAAAAGTTAAGTCTTGGGATCCTGACATTTTATTACTAATAGGAGCTGGATGTGATTTCTTTTTACACGTATATAAATCTTAACAGTGAGGTTTTGTGTTTTTATAGTTTTGCTTGCTTTGTGTTTTTTTACTTCTCATTTATCATCCCTTCAGGACTTGCTGCGTTTTGTTTTAACTTTGATTCTTTGCCTTTTAGTTATAGCTTTTGGCCTTTGCCATTGTTTTGTTTTCTTCAGTTTTTGTTTTTAGAATCACCTTCAGTGACCCTTATGCTGCCATGTTTTAGTAACTTGTTTCTTTTATGTAAGGCCTTTTGCCAGAGGATCATTTATGATCCCTCTTTCGTTTTAGTTAGTTTTTAAAGTAAGCCCTTAGCTTAGCACTTCCCTTTGGAGTTGCTCTTATTTTTATGGCAGTTTGATAATTTTAGGATTTCATTAACCTGTTTATCCTTTTATTTGTTTTATCTATTAATATTATCTAGTGCTCTCAGTCTATGTTCTATTTAATGGTTGATAGGCTGAACGTTGAGGAGCTATACACTGGAACTTCCCCCTTCTGTTTTTGTTCAGATTCCCTTCTTCCACGCTACCATATTTCATGGGGATCTGATTGCAGGGGTCTGATCATACTTGCATCCCATTTTGCCAGCTTCGAGGAAGGGGGTTGGTAGTGCGGGGCCCCTGTCATACAATTGATACGCTACAGTAACAAAAAGTATTCTTGTACTACTGTATATCTATTTACAAGTACAACTTCGTCGAACTCGTAAATGCGAATACTTTGTTTGGCGGCTGTCTTGGGTACTAAGGAACCTAGCCAGCTCTCCTTTTTTTTCTTCTTCTTCTAAGAGCGATTTTAGGAGAAGCGGGGCGTTCTTAGGAAAATTTCTACAAGTTGTGAGTGATATTAGGATGTCCTAAGGAGTTGGGAGTTTCAAATGACTCAGAACTTTTATAGATATAGTCCCTGGTCCTCGGCTGAGTCTTCACAGCACTTGGAGGAGAAAAACAAATCTCTCTCTCTCTCTCTCTCTCTCTCTCTCTCTCTCTCTCTCTCTCTCTCTCTCTCTCTCTCTCTCTCTCTCTATATATATATATATATATATATATATATATATATATATATATATATATATATATATATATATGTCACACACACACACACACACACACACACACACACACACACACATATATATATATATATATATATATATATATATATATATATATATATATATATATATATATATATATACATATGCATATATACATACATACATATATAAAAAAAAAAAAAAAAAAAAAAAAAATATATATATATATATATATATATATATATATATATATATATATATATATGTATGTATATATAAATCACATCCATGAGATGTCAAGTTTTGTTCGACATTCTCGCTAAAACTATCTGTCATACGCCCGACAGTATCCATGTCCAGTTCACGAACTTGAATTTATATTTGCAAGTTAACTTCTACTAATGCATAATCAATTACATTACTTCTTCTCTATCCGAAACAAATAAAATATCAATAAACAATATTCGTTATGACTTTACAATGTAAATTTCACATGAAATTATATCAGAAAATGGGTTCCTGGTAGCACGTACCTCTTTATCCAAAGAAATGTTTATCAGATGACCTTATTACTTAACACCCTAACCTTTAAAACAAAAACGCAAAGGTGAATTCCATTTGAAAGGTGCAACCTATGCACATCTAGATACGACGAGATAGAGCGTCTACAGTCAAATTTCCATAGCCCCCCAATATGCTTAACTATCAGCTTATGGTTTCAAGATCAAACACATCTAACTATAGTTTATTCTTACAGTATTTCCCATGTAAACTGCAAATTTGTCCAACGCTATCAGCAAACCTAGTGTCGTTGGTAACTCTTGAACTTCGCACTTAGCATAACAGTTTGGAAGGAGCATTCGGTTATAAGTTAACTGCAAAAGAACAGCTCCAGCAGCTCCATTTCATGCATAGACCTGTAGTACAAAAGGCTGGATAAGGTCAGGCCCTTTAATTATAGGCTAGGAACATAATAGGAGTTACAGATTTTCAAAGGCCTCATGTCACTGCGATGTTTATTCAAATCTTCTGTGGGACTTGTAAGGTCTGGGAGGGGTTTGGCTATATTAGGGAAATGTTGACAAATCGCCTGTCCGGTCATTCCCAAATATTGTTTTACTGCCTTTCTGTTTGTTGGCTTTGCTAGCCATTATCCTATCATCTATATGATCAACTGTACCGTGACTTATCTCACGTCCTGGAAATTTTAGTCGGACACGCCCGATTCACTCTTTTCATATTTACCGTCAAGATGGCTTCTCTCAATCGCTCAAATAACATATTCAGTGATTGCTTGTGCTGATCCCAAGTAGACCAACACGCCACCAGATCATCCAAATAAGCTCGGACACCTTCCAATCATTAGATAACAAATATAATTAATCTATACTGGGAGCATTACACATGCCAAAAGGCATCACATTATAATGGCACAGCCCATTTGGTGTCACAAAGGCTGAGATCTCCTTTGCTTCCTCTGTAAGGGGCACATACTTGGTAATGCACTTTACGTAAATGACGAATTTAGAATTCCTCACCGAATGAATGATATCATCAGTTCTTTATATGAGAAAACAGTCTACTACCGTTAGAGCATTATTTCTCCAATAATATGTGCACAGCCTCCATGAAGCATCTGCTTATGCCACTGACACATTGGGCGAGGCCCAACCTGACTTGTACTTGGCTCAATCATTCCAGCAGCTAAGAGGTATTCTATTTCAATTTTCAGTATTTGGGGCCGATGTCATTCTATTTGGGCTCTATCTAATGAGCGTGGTTTGAGGAACCAACTTCACGCCATGCTTGATCATCACTATAACTCGCGGTGTATCTGTAAAAAGATCTGAAAATTCGTGTAGCAGTGGTAGTACATCTTTTCCGAAGGAGAGGCGTGAACTCTTAGCATTGCGATTGCTCCAAATTGTCACTGTTTTTAGTTTCACTTATACATTTTTTATCATAAAGCCTTGATTTACCCATTTAACATTCACCCATTTTTCCATAACAGTTGTCCACACTGGCTCTTCTATTTTTCCAAACCGTATCATGATGTTTATATATATCATGAGTATGTTCTCTGAACGATCAGCTTTACTTATCACATAATTCAAATGGTTTACTCTTTCTAGCACCTTCAAACTTAGCCTGGAGAGGTTGCTTCCTACAAAGCATTAACAAAAGTTCTCCCTCACTTTCGTTGAAATCCCTATATTTAGTTTTCTTATCATAAATCCTCTTCCTTTTTGCTTGTACCTCAATTTTGCCTTATCTTTTCTATAATATATTTATAGGAATATGGATGTCCTTACCAAATAACAGCTAATTTGGGCTCACTCCCAAGCTCGTTGCTCAGATGACCTTTCAGCATAAAATGCAAAAGGTATGCTCTCATCCCAATCCTTATTATTTTCTTTACTAAGCCTAGTCAACATACATTTGAGTTTTTTTTTCTTTTTTTTCTTTTTTTTGTAAAACGCTCAAGAGCACCTTGGTGGAAGACTGTTGTGTCACTCCCAATAAATTCATTACACCATTGAACAATTTAGACGAGAAGTTTAAACCTTGGTCAGATTGCAATATCTTTGGAAAGGATAAAGGTGCAGGAGGGATTATCTGATTAGGCTTGCTAACTAACTGACACACAGTACAA
>NW_028234417.1:12699646-12702146 GCF_977035675.1 Penaeus japonicus
AATGTCTCTCTAAACAACTGCTTAGTTTGGAGCAAACCTATCAAAGACTGTAGATTAAGCACAAATATTTAGTAAAATCAAACAATCGGAAATGAAGCCCAGATCTGTAGACCTCATGATTCATCTGTAGAAGTGGCAACACTGATCCTCATTCAGGTGCAAAGAACAATGCGTATTATTGAGATTTTCTGCTGGTGTGGAAAACACATTAAACTTCCACCTGTTTTGATAAGTAGTACATAATGATTATGATTAGATTCATCGGTTAATCTAGTCATACTCACTAATACCGTTTCAAAATTTAAGCGCGCGCGGGAATATGAGGTGCTTTGTGCCCCACGTTTTGAACACTAGTAGTTAAGAGTGAAGTCAGAAGTTAGTGCTGTAAACCAAAAAAAAATACTGATGAAAATTACCGGCATAGCAGTAAACCGATGCGCAGAGAGAGAGAGAGAGAGAGAGAGAGAGAGAGAGAGAGAGAGAGAGAGAGAGAGAGAGAGAGAGAGAGAGAGAGAGAGAGAGAGAGAGAGAGAGAGAGAGAGAGAGAGAGAGAGAGAGAGAGAGAGAGAGAGGTTGCAAGCAGCGGGCAAACCCCAGTTGGGCCTCAGAGTGGGGATGGGGGGGAGACACGGCCGGGACTGGTCTCTTTTTGCTTGGAAAATAGTTCAACACTTGATCAACCGAGTTACCGGGGAATTTTACTTGGTAACATAAGAGAGATTAACAAAAATAGAAGGGAATGTTCTCAAGTAGCATGAATCGAGGTTTTACATTGTCGCGTTTCTTGTTTGGCTAATCTATTTTTAGTCTCTCTCTCTCTCTCTCTCTCTCTCTCTCTCTCTCTCTCTCTCTCTCTCTCTCTCTATCTATCTATCTCTCTCTCACTCTCTCTCTCTCATGCAACCCCTTTATATCACAATTAAGTCTAGAAAATATAATCAGCTCTCATAGGGTTACGTACATCAGGTCTGGACTACAGAAAATATGAAGACACTTGGGCATGGTAGCACGGACTGTTGGGACATCAAACAGAAATAACCCCTCTAGTCTGTAGTGGTACCCTGGGGCAGGGAGAGGGACTAAAAAAAACAGCCTACTGTAAAAGACGAAGAGGACGCAGTCTTGAAGACAAAACCATCATCTCATCACCACTACGAGATGTGCAAGACATCCTATGGATTACTTACACCATTGTACAAAACTGGATTACCATGTATTGACTTCAATAAAGGCACTGAGCTTTTCTTTGATATTATTTTTTTCTTCATTTAAATCGACTTGATCAGACTTGTACATCAGGTAAATACTATAGCATCAATAATACTATAGTATTATAATATAACTCATCTCCCTCAAATCTCTCTCTCTCTTTTTCTTCCTCTATGTTCTGGAGGACACTTTTTCTAAAGGAAAATGCAGTCAAGCTACTATGTTGCATAAAAGCAGAGCTGTGATCAGTTTTTGCTTGCCTCGTGATGTAACTAGTTCGCAAGCACTTATATAAGATGAGACACAGCGATGGAAATATGGATAAAATTGATGAAGCAACAGAGCGAAAGCCAGAGTGAAATAACAGCCCATTTTCTATAAGTTAAAATAAGTGTTCTGAATGGGGTGGGAGGCCGGAGGGGGCAAGCAGAGGCTAGGTATTCCCACGTGAAGCCATTGCCTATAAAAGACGTCTTGACCTTCAGCCTCTCAGTCTGTCGCGTGATCTCTCTGGAATCGGCTGCAAGAGCTCGAATTTCACCGAGCCGCTGCTGAAATACAGGGTTTGTTTCTGTGTGTTTATATGAACTGTGTGTGCATATATATATATATATATATATATATATATATATCTATATATATATATATATATATATATATATATATATATATATTATATAAGTGTGTGTGTGTATATCTATATGTACATCTATAAGTATATATATATATATAAATATATATATATATATATATATATATATATATATATATATATATATGTATATATGTGTACATATATATGTATGTGTGTGTGTGTGTGTGTGTGTGTATGTGTGTGTGTTTGTGTGTGTGTGTGTGTCACATATACCATACTCTCCAAATAATTGGATTCACCAAATCAAAAGTAATTCCCTCAAGATATTTGGGCACATGTATGGATTTTGTTCTTTTTAAGAAGTTTTATCTTAAAAAAAGTATAAAGTGCTATTGCTCTTAGGCATTAGTTGCGGAAAATGAGAACTGTATGGAAATAATTATATTCTTTGAGATCATTTCCGTTTTCGTCAATTGCAAAGTAGATATCGGTAGCGTTATGTACGCGAGGATAATCATGTGGTTAGCAAACTCCATGGTAAATAGGCACTTCATTTCCCCTGAATTGGAGTTAGAATGCAAGGTGTGTTTTCTATGACTATTTCTATAAATTCGAGAACCCGGCTCAGCTCACGCCCGTAATCCATGCCAATGACATGACATCATGACCATGGCACACTTTAGACTTTGACTTTGG
>NW_028234417.1:12712146-12717146 GCF_977035675.1 Penaeus japonicus
TTTTCTGAGGAAAACTCACATGTATCTTCCTGTATATTTAGTTGCAAATTATCGAAATATACTGCTGGGTTCCAAACTATTATTTTATAGGGAAAATATTTTATATCATTTGCTCATTTGCGTAACATGAAAGGGGGGAAATTCTTATTTTTAGAGTACTACCAATCTGTATTTTCATTTTAAAGACTGATCGCCGGAATGACTTGAAAAAGATTGGGAGGCGCCTACGACTACGTCCTGCAGTGAAATGGCACAGGCTGTTGTGAACACTGACAATACATTTCTGCCAAGTGATTGAGTTTAAAGTATTGCTTTCTGCGCGATAATATTTCTTAATCTCTAGCAGCAAACTATGCTGGTTAGCATAGGCTGATCTTTGGGTTGTCATCAGCTATAGTCTACTAAGTGAAATTATTAATTTTAGTTTTTCCCCAACTTAAAAAAAAATTCTAAATAATGGCTAAACAATAATTAATACTGAACAGACTGTATATAGCTAATGTTCGGTTCCAACTGACATCAAATATGGTTTTAGTCGTGTTTTTGACTATCAAATGCCAGTGACAGATCTATGAGGGGCCTACCAATACAAATTATAAGGAAAAGGTGTCTATTCGGGAAAAATTTAGATCCCCTGATTTCAACAAACAACCGGTTCTCGGGACTAATGAAATTCCAAGAACAGGCTCTGGTGAACCGATGCGAACCGACTGAATCCCATTACTATATAGATCCCGTGACAGTAACTCACATCAAGCAGCACTCTCTTATGATAATGTTACTCTCAAACACAGGAAGCTGTGCACCTCCCTCCCTGCAGCCGTTAAGCTGTACCCTCCATCTCAATAATTAAAGTATAGAGTGCAACAATAAACCTCGCCTTAGCACTTTCAAAGATTATGAACAGCTTAGCAAGTTACCAAGATGTTATTGTCAATAATATCTACAGATATTTAAAACGCGCGGAGTCAAGGTGGCGCCAAGGTCACTGACCTTGGGTGGGTGGAATAGAAATTACAAGATTATGCTCCCGTGTTTAAATGCAGTTGCTAAAGACGTCATATAACTGTTTCGACATCAGTTACGTTGTTTTGCCTTCCTTAAATACATGTCGGAAGTTGCTGCAGCCAAATTTGTATCTGTGACATTACAAGCAGTGTAAATCGTACTCGTGACCTTGCACTTCAAAATCAGAAACCTCGACAGAGAGAACCATTGTTAATGACCTCAATAAATAGTGCAGTTCCTGGCACAAGACATATAAAAGATATTTCAAATGATGTCATACGCAACTGGTCCCTCATTATAGTGGTAGGCGTGAATTCACATGTAATATCAAAACTACAGTAGAAATCGGAGTCCCATGCAAACAACGGTAAAGTAATATCGTGTTTGAAAAAAATGAACCATCTTGTGGTCGGCCCTCCTCTTCTTCCTGTTGAAGTGGCCTTCCTGTTCTACAGGGAGGACAACATGGTTCTTATGTGCCCTCCCAGAGCGGGTATTTCATCTACCTACGTGTCTGCTGTGCGTGATATCGCTGTGAGTTAGAAGACGGGAAGGTGAGTGATGCCGTGCATGAGTACACTCCCCGGCTAGCAACATGCCTCCTTGGTCCCTTCACACACACACACACACACACACACACACACACACACACACATATATATATATATATATATATATATATATATATATATATATATATATATATATATATATATGTATGTATATATATGTATATATATATATATATATATATTTATATATTTATATATACATATATGTATATATATATAAAATTTATTTATATATGTGTGTACATAATTGAGTGTAGATGTGTGTATCTATATCCATCAGTCTCTCTATGAATCTATCTATATTTTTTCCTGGAAGACTAGGAAAAACTATTACTTTAATCATTTTACGGATTTTTTGTCAACCTTGTTTAAAAACATAATCAGTATGTTTGGTACCCTTGTTATTTGTCTTTTATCAATAACTACGCATGTAATTCCTAGCGAGGTTATTAATAATTATATGCCACATTACACAATAAGTTTTCGAACCATGAAATATATAACATATCTATTTCTCATTATTTTCAAATAAATTTCACCATAAAATGTAATTAAATTACTCTTTAAATAACAAAGCTAAATGTTTGGCATTGTTTAGTCATTGATAACACATGTATTTCATGGACTGTCATTGCTGTTTTTGTAAGAATGTGTGGACTAGGCTTAAATTATTTCCTTCGTAAATATGATGGTTGAGTAATAAGTTCTGACCAACCAATTACACCAAATTGATCAATTGCAAATAAACAAACAAAATTCGGAAATGAAAATTCGAGTTTTTAAAGGTCACTCCTGGTTTTCACATTCATATGCTTGGTTGTTTTGATTTTCAGTTTCCCTTCAATGTATGAAGTGTTTCTTCCCAGAACTTTCCTCTGGATGGAGGAGGAAGATGCATAAACTTGACATTTGATAATAAGCCACTACCTAACACATTAGTTAACAGAAAGTTGTATATAAAAATGCAAATAGCTCCTGCCTGAATTCTCTAAAATGGTTGTAAGTGCTATTACTCACCAAACAAGAAAGTATAATACAGGAAGCCTAGCAAAGATAATGAGCTCGGCATCTCTAGTCCTTGGACAAGAACTCGAAGAGAAACTTATGTGCTGAAAATTATCAAGAAAGAAAATGTATGATATGATATGACTGGAACAGCAAAAGAGTGAATGAAGGTTGTATCCTTAACCTATTCACGACAGGACGTATTTTTGCCTACAAGGCGGGGCCGCCCTGA
Source organism: Penaeus japonicus (assembly GCF_977035675.1). Taxonomy (NCBI): domain Eukaryota; kingdom Metazoa; phylum Arthropoda; class Malacostraca; order Decapoda; family Penaeidae; genus Penaeus; species Penaeus japonicus. The sequence continues at coordinate 12,714,964 of NW_028234417.1, forward strand.
ACCTCTCAGAGCGTTTTTCACCTACCCAATTCTTATGGTTTTCATGATTGTGTCTATAATGTAAGGCATGTAATAATATTGCCATGTTCAGAGGAGTTATTTTAGTCGAAAAACATGTTACAGCAATGCTTTTCTAATGTTATTTTATTGAACTGTGCCTATATTCTTCACTTTAATGTGAAAATACCAATGGAAAGAGGAAGCAATCTCTTAGTGGGCCATCAAAAAATATTTTTAACCCATTGCGGAGGGGTTTCATGACACAGGAGCTTTGGCCTGACGACGGGCGTCATGGCGCGCATGACACAGGAGCATTGGCCTAACGACGGGCGTCATGCCGCTCATGACACAGGAGCTTTGGCCTGACGACGGGCGTCATGACGCGCATGACACAGGAGCATTGGCCTAACGACGGGCGTCATGCCGCTCATGACACAGGAGCTTTGGCCTGACGACGGGCGTCATGACGCGCATGACACAGGAGCATTGGCCTAACGACGGGCGTCATGCCGCTCATGACACAGGAGCTTTGGCCTGACGACGGGCGTCATGACGCGCATGACGTTCAGGGATTTTGGATCATTGTGCTATTTTATTGTGTTATGAGTGAGGAGTGAGTGATCATGGCAATTGCAATCATATTTACTATAACTACCGTAATATTGAGCAAACCTAACTTCCAAAACCTAGATGGCACCACTTTTTTCTAGCACCAGTAAGAGAGAGAGCCTTGAATGGTACCCATCTACTGTCTCTACCAAGCACTATCTTTAGAGAGCGATGGCACACAGCAAGTTGATGACCTCTTGTTCTAAAGTACCGCAGATGAAGAATGTGCTGGCAGAACGAGACAGGAAGTTGACTCAAACCATACCCAGCATCTAAAATGTTCTCCTGTGCCAATAGGGATGCCTTTTGCTATGGCACTCACAGTCATAGGCACAGCTTTCCTTCCTCTTCCTTACCTCTTCATGTTATCTTTATTGTAGGTGGTTATATGTTTCGTATTCGTTCATGACAGCACAAAAATACAAAAAAATAAAGTTGCTTTTTGCCCTCCCATAACACAGCAATTCTTCTATCATACTTAGCATAAAGAAAATAATGAACTGATTTGGATCATATACTACAATTTTAGTCAACTGTAGTCTTGATGGAGCCTGTCATATGGCATATATAAGTCTCTAAACACATTAAAACACACAAAAAATAAGACAAAAATGGCTCTAGTTTTATAATGAGTGGTTGAAAGAGAGTGGGAAGATTCAAATTATGATGTTTCAAGCTGCCTCGCTCTGAAATATAACCCATCCTGGAGACTGGGCAAGCAAATCTATCCCCTGTCCACAATGGGTTAACCCTCTCTGGACGGGTGGTACACTACTGTACCGCTCATTCAAAAGCCCAGTGGCCGGGCGGCACAATATTGTGCCAGCCATTTAATTGATTTAGGCCTAAGCGATCGAAAGCCCCGGCATTGTGACATTCAATGCCCCCGTCGTGAATGGGTTAATACTTAAATTTCTTTTTTTACCAAAACGAAAAAAAGAACAATATAAATACACATACATGTACATACAAGTATGTCATGTACCTCATGACATGACGTGATGTGATATCATGGTAATCGACAAATTAGAAGTAGTATTACATTAGTAGTTTTTTATTTTATTTTCTTATATATTCTTGGCCAATCACATTTGATTTTACAATAGTTTTTCAGATCAGACTTTTCTATTCAACTGATCAAGAAGTAGCAATTACCATGTCATCAATATTACATATGTTATATCACATTTTATGACATTCAAACACCTAGAGTAACAGAGTCTAAGAAACTTGGTGAGAAAACGCACGACATCTCAAGGCGTAATCTGGGTCCAGGGATATTTTCCGACCACGTGATAGGACGTCAAACAGCGTGAATGGATTGAAGAAAAGAGATTACTGAATAGCTCATATAACTGGAGCCAAATGGAGGATGGACCATTCAACAGCACCAGATAAATATTGCTTAATAAGAAAAAAGCAAGTTTACAAGCTGTGTAAAACTGTACTTGGAGTGAGAATCTACAATGCAAAATATATTATAGGTGATGAAATCTTAATACACATCATCATCGCGGTACATGTAGAGATGGTGAAAGAAAAGGGAATGTGAGCAGCATGACACTAATAGCACT
>NW_028234417.1:12732146-12739646 GCF_977035675.1 Penaeus japonicus
GCTATTTGCACAGCTTTAAGTACAGTGGACGATACAATTACAATGAAATATGTAGACACAAAGAAATATGTAAAGATACAGAGAGATGCAGAGAGACAATGAACATGAAGATATGTATATGTGAATTACAGAGATAAAGAGAGATATAGAGATACAGCAAGATATACAGATATGATGAAATGTTTTGGTACAGGAAGTGAGAGGGAAAGACTGTATGTTGTGAATCTTTTTTTTTTTTCAATAAGTATAGGAAACGTCTGTGTGAAACATGGCCATCAAAGGTTTAGTCATAATCCCTGTCTCCTGATACTGCTTCTATGGTAATGTACTGCACTTGTGGATTTTCTGTTGTTGTTTCGAGGGCTGGTGTGTGAAACGAGATTTTGGACAGTTTTTCTCATAATTCGCCCTACGCCTGACAATGCATTCACCAGCCAATCAAGGTCTATAGAAACTAATGACCTCATCAGCCAAACTTTCAATGCGTTGATAGATTGTCTTTACAAATGAAGGCCATGGATTTGCTATAACAAGAGCACGTTGCTTACCTTCTTCATCTGCCATGATGCTTGATGCCGTTGCCATAGCAACTGTTTACATTAAAGAAAAAAATATAGAGAATAATATTTACGATATAAAGTGAATTTTACAAGTCTAAAAATCCAATCATATTATAATATTAATATACAAAATTATTATATTTGTCTGAAAACCGCGTACCTTTTAGCTGATTAGAAAACAGCTGATCGTTGTAAACAAACAGACGACCTTCTCGAGTCCTTGGCACTGTCTACAGGAATGGCTGGTACACCACCACTGATTCTATATTGGTACTTTCAGTCAGGTGGTCGAAAATGCGGATACGTAGAAGCCTTTTACTACGAGATAAAGAAGAGGTTATTAGGTTCGTGGAGTCAAGGAGCGCGATACTGTGGCGTGGGTTGGAGAAGAAGAAAGTTATTTGAAAGAGATATTCAAGTCATAAAGAAAAGGTTTGATGAACTGACTTGCGAAGAATTGTGTTAGTGATATTTTGAAATTTAGAATCGATTTGATAGCTTGTAATGACAAGAAAAATTATTCCTTTATTCATGTGGAAATTGTTCATTCAAACTTCGAAGCTTAAAATGTGTCCAAAATCATATAAACTAATAATTTACAAATGTAATTTTTTGCATGGTAATAATGGTATTGTCTTGGTTCTTTCAGGCTTTGTGCTTGACTGTGATTGCAGCAAATTTACTTCTGTATTTCAAGAAACCTAAAGCACTATTGTACAAGTGGTGAAGTTCTAAGAGCTGTCTTGAGCTTCAGGAAAAGGTAAATTTGATAGACAGAAGATATCTCAGAACTTTCAGCAATGAACATATAAATATGCATATTTCTAGATTTTTTTACAAATTAGTTATGCTCTAAAATATTCTGTTTTATAGTGTATTAATTATTTTAGTTAGTTTTTAAACATTAAGTTATGATTTTTGCAATAGTGCAGTCTGTATTTTTATAGAATATTTAGTTCTTAGACAGTACCATAGTTTTCTTCACAGAAAGTTTAGATGCAGGAAATAGTCTCTTGATATATTCATTTGTTTCAGTAGAATGATATAAGAAATAGTTATTCTTCAGCAGATCAGAGGTTTGTTTTGTTATGAGGCTCTTTCGTGAAGTTAAGCCAATCAGCTTGATTTTAAATTACAACAGTGAAAACAAAGTACAAGCCAAACATTATGTTTTTTTGAATGTCAAAATTTGAATATTAGAAATTTAAAACTAATATCTTATTCAAACAGATTTTTTATTCTGATTAGATCTCTTAATGTCCAGTAATTAACTGATTACCCCGATTTCTCTCTCTTGATAACATAAGTCCTAAAACCATTTCATCCTTGTTACTCTCTCTGTAGCTTTTCAGGATCTCTTAACCCATCCACGACGGGGGAATTCTAGCCTTGAATGTCACAATGCCGGGGCGTTCGAATTATTAGGCCTAAATCAATTGAATAGCCGGCACAATACTGTGCCGCCCGGCCACTGGGCTTTTGAATGAGCGGTACAGTACTGTACCACCCGTCCAGAGTGGGTTAATATTCAGTAATTAGCCGATTACCCCGATTTCTCTCTCTTGATAACATAAGTCCTAAAACTATTTCATCCTTGTTACAGTCAAGGATAGATGAAAGGTCAACAGCCAAGAACTTTACTGGTGTTTTCTGCACCTGTTGACATTGTTTTACAACAAGAACCACTACATTAAGCTTTAGCATGGCAGGATAACACTTTATTCACAGTAACAGGATCAAAGAGGAAAATGTAACATTTATGGAATAATTGTCAGGTATTGTGACCTCAAGACATTTGCCTTCAAGATGTTCATAGTATATAATATGACAGTCTTCACCAACACCTGTTGTATTTTACAAAATTATTTTTCAAATGGTTGGCATGGTTTTATTATATATTGATATATTAATATTAATGTTGATATTGACACAAAACTTTGGCATGTATAAAACAAAATTTCCAGTTTTCTTCAATGTCTCCTTCTATTATCTTCCCACTCCCAACGACATCCCCATCCTCTCCTCCTCAAACCTCTGTCGGCATGTCAAATCATGGTTGGCATATCTCAGTCCATGCAGGTTACCATAGGGTATGTGATTATCGTCTACACCTAGAGACCTAGACCATCCTTTACAAATTCTTTACTATCAGACTCTCTCTACCTCTGTCTTTTCTTCTTCTTTCTATCATCATCATCATTATAATTACTTTTATGGTTATTATAAGCATTATTATTATTATTGTAATTAAAGTTATAATTATTATCATTATTACTTTTATGGTGATAAAAAAGATGATAGGAATAATAATGATAACAATATATATAATGATGATGAATAAGTAGTCAATACTGATGCTAGTGACATAATACATACATATATACTTACATACATAAATATGCATATATATATATATATATATATATATATATATATTATATATTATATATATATATATATATATATATATATATATATATATATATAATATATATATTTATATTATAAATTATATGGCAACATTGATAATGCCACCATGCTATTCATTCAATGAACTGCCAGATATGGGTGAAAATTGTACTGTATTTTGCACTATGGATGGTTTAAGGGCAAGTGCATGTTTTAGTAATTATTCTATGATTATTACATTTTCCTTTATTGATACAGTTACTTTTCTGTACTGAATTATGCTGATCTGATTCTTGTACCGATTTTCACATTAGCCACTAGTTTACACAATCACGATTTACTTGTTTGCAATTAGCAAGCACACACAACTTCCTGCCAGGTGATTTCCCAAGGCATGAGGCCACACTGAACCTCCCCGAGTGATTTTCACCCACCCTATTCTAAGGGGTGCTTATACAAATTTAACAATATACCATATGTATATATGGTAAAACATACTATAATAAGATGGTATGTGTCATTAGGGAAATATTTTGGTGTGCTTTGATGTCATCCGTCATGAATGGGTTAACAAGTGTCAGCTTCAGCACAATAGTAGAAGTTCTTGACAGTCTCACATAAAATAAAGCTAGCAAGTGCATAGCATACCTGCATGGAACTTGGCTACTGACTGTTTTTATGTCCCTTGCTGTACAGAGTAGTTCAGAGGGGGCTGAATATGTTTAGTAAGTGATATGAAAAGCCATTTTATCAAAATTTATAAATCATTTTCATAGGGCTCTTAAGATATCCATTGTCTTGTTTATAGCTGTGGAGACTGAATAATAATGGATCCTTGCTAATACTATATCCTCCTTTATTTAAAGTGTAGTTCACCTTTATATAAGTCAAGAAAACAGTAGATTTGTTTATTGCTTCTTCTCTTTTATTTTGTTGTTTTTGTTGTACAGCGTCATATCTTTCCTCTTCACACTGAGTCGTTAAAATCATAACTCTAGTAATACCTCAACAAACTGTTTAGGGGTAGTTAGATTCCATGATTAGCAAGTAAAAATGAATTTAGAGAACATTGATATGTCCAGAAAAAGTATGTGTATTGTATGTTAGAGTTAAACAATATTTTGTTTTCACTGCTTGAAAAGTCTATTGGTTGTTGCCTTTTATGTGAGTTGATCATATCAATGCAGCATTTGTAATGTCTTTTTACATTTTTTATATAACAAGATAGTGTTTTTTTGCAGACTAAAAATTATCATTTAACTGCTAATTTGCTTGATTATTAGCCTGACATGGGTATTACCACTTCTGCTGAAAGCAATCACACTCGGCTTTGCTTGGTTTTCCCCAGGTTTCATAAAGTCTTTTTCAAAATGTTCATTTCAATTTTCTGGTTGTTTTATTATCTTGTATATTAATAAGCAACAAACCTTTTTAATCTCAAATGTTAATTTATTCCAGGAAAAGAAAAAGAAAATATTTTTCATTGCCTTGTATCACAATTTTTTTTTTCTTTTTTTGTAATAAATAAATTACAGATACACAATAGAAAGTTGTTTTATAACACCACCACCAAGAACCCATAAGATCAGAAATTCATAAAGGAAAGTTCATAAAGGAATGCCAGCCTTCTTTATATGGAAAAAAAAGAAAATATCTAGCCATTATCTCCCAAATTTCCAGTATTTATCAAGTTCCCGTATATCATCATTTAAACAGACAACTAACTACTAAAGATATTTTCAAAGAAAGTTGTCTGTATTAAATATACTAAAACAAGGCATTTCTTACTTCACTGTATATACACCTTAATTTTTTTCAAAGATCACTGTACATCTATACTCCCCCCATATAATATAAGTGTTTACTGTGAGGAACATACTATTATCATCCCAAATACTATAAAATCCTCTAATTAAACTCACAACGAGTTCAGTTCTTCAGATTAAACTTAATTTCTGTGTCTTGTTTTAGTATATGTAGATGATTTAAAAATAATAGTAAATATTTGTGTAAGTATATTATAATTAGTAAATATAAACTTGTGTTTACAGACATAATCACTGAGAGATTAGATACAAATAGATCAAGTAGATCAAGATTTATTCATGACGAATTGACCAGTCATGAAGCTGACACTTCAATCGAATATCACTAATTCTGTGATAAATGTTTTTTGGGACCTGTACAGGGAACAGCCTCTTTATTAACCTTAACCTGCTTAATGCTGCTGTGCTGCCAACAATGCTCATACATACTCTAGTATAGTAAGAAGTAGTGTTCTCAGCTTTTAGTATGATGCTGTGCTTACATTGTTATTTGCTTCTCTTGAATGACCTAACCATTCTGCCTTCTGTAGGGTGATGTCATACAGTCTGATGGCACTTGAAATGTTCTTATTTATACAGTATATTAAATGGATTGTCATTTTAATATGATGTGCTGCACTGATTCTCATGTAGATTCAATCTGATATGTACTTGTTAATAGTAAGAATGAAATTTGCAATGCATATTGTTTCTGCAAGAGAGAAGAATACAGAAAATCCTCTTCTCTTACAGAGTCTTCTGCATCACCATGTTCACTCTTTGTAAATGAGGGTCAAAATATATAAGAGTTTAATGCACATGAGGCAATAAAAGACATAAATTCTGTATTAACTGAACAGAAGTTATTAACAATGCCACCTCATAATCCACTGTCGCCATTAAGAGACATATGTATTGAGTGGACTCTAGAGTGGATTTCTAGTAATGTTAAGTTTGGGGGAACATCTCAGCAGCACAAGCAGCAGAGGCATTACCTTACCTCTGCCCTCAGCTCTAACATCCGACAACAGCTCCTTTTCCTTACCTTCCAACAGCCCTTGTATGAACGGAACTTGACATACAAGTGCTTGATGTTGAAGTTACTAGGAGACCATAATACCCAAAGTGTCGACTTTAGTGGTGCAGGTGCTACCTATCTGAACGAGGTGAATTACCTGTATCGCATCCTTACTCAGGTTCAGATAACCAAACTTACAAAACTAGGAATAAACTGTAACCTTAGGACTGTGGCAGATAAGAATTGCCTGATGGAAGTCAATGCTACCTTCTACTATGTTTTTAACCAGATGACAAATCTCCGCTGGGTTAAGCTAGTAGGAGTGGCTGATAAGACCCTCTTAAGAGCGCTTGGAATGAATTGTCCACACCTTGAGTACCTAAATGTAGATGAATCCTTTAGGGTGAATGATGAAGCAGTGGCAAATCTTCTCCTGAGAGACCCAGAGGATGTGGCATTCCAAAACAATAATGACATTGACCTCAAGGACATATCAACAAATCCTTGTGCCTGTTGTCTTAAGGTGATATGCCTTAGTGGCACAGAGGTGAGTATAAGGAGTGCTGTCATCATCTTATACTGTGTCCCTTATCTCAAGTCCTTTGACGGAGATGTGAATGTAGGTTCTCTGTGCAGTGCAATGGAGAGCCTGCAACCAAAGGATGGCTACAGATCATTCAACTTACAAAAGTTGTGGGATACAAGAATCTTACCCAATCAAGCTTTACTTTTAGACAAAGTGTGTCCTTACCTTACTTATCTCTCTACTGATGCATCATCCCTTTTCATCTTGCACCTTCTTAGTTCCATCTCATCCCTAACTCTTAAGCTTTACTTCCAGAATGCCACTATTGAGATCTACAATTACCTTTTAGTCTCTGGTGGGAATCTGAGAGAGCTTGTTCTTGTAGACCATATCAATTGCTGCCTGGACCTCACATGGCTGGTGGAACTGACACCAAACCTAGAACGTCTAGAGGCCACCATAATCAAAGAAGAAGGGAAAAATATAATGGAATGGCCTTCTCTTACAACAGCCAAAGTAACCTTAGAATCTTCGAAGACCCTTTTTGCCTTGTTGACACATGCTTATGGACTGAAAGATCTTGATGTCACCTTTGAAAAATGGTCTTGTCAAGAGACATTTGAGGACATCAATGATGCCCTTATCACCAATGCAGTTGCTTCTGGCAGTCTGCAGAACCTACAAAAAATGTGGATCAATAAATGTGCTATTAGTATGAAAGGAATAGACTGTCTTCTCTTGAACTGCCCAAATCTTGTATATCTTGCACCTCTTGCTTTTTGGAATGGCATTTCTCAAGAAGATCTTCACATTCTCCGTCAAAGAATGAAGGAAAATAATTGGCGTTTTAGATTTGTTTTACGTGTGGACTGGGAAGATAGTCAGAAGTCACCAGGTGCTTGTTGTAAAAATAATAGTGTATAGGGTGACTCATAGATGAGTAATAGTTTTTTTTTCAGTATGGCATTTAAAAAAAGTGAGGTCACTGGATTTTATTTATTTATTTATTTATTTATTTTTTTTTTTTTTTTTTTTTTTTTTTTTTTTTTTTTTTTTTTTTTGCATGCAGATCACACTAATCACAAGCCAGAAGACTTGATATTCAAATGCTGTCCATGGGGAAAAAAGGGATATGTTATTCTGAGAGACGCTAAACACAACATAAAGGTACTATTACCCCAC
>NW_028234417.1:12747146-12752146 GCF_977035675.1 Penaeus japonicus
AACTTGGCATCATCATGCTATCCCTGCATTGGTCTGGTATTTCTCCTTACTTGAATAAATGTGATGTAATGTGGAATCAAGACCAGATTCTGAGATGTATCAATTCATATTTAAGGAAAAAGATTTGGAAGAAATAAGCAAGAGAAATGTAGTAATATATTCCTTTATGTATCATTTTCTTTGTGGATAAATAACATGACTTTCATATGCTTTTTTATTCATACTCATTACATATAACTGACTAGAAAAAATACAATAGCATCTATGTTAATGGATGGACATGTTGCATGTAGCACCTAATATTTTCAAGTGAAATAAATCTTATAAACCATACCAATACTACATGGAAACAAAAAATATAATCATAATTATAATAATTAGATAATGCAGCCTATATATCAATATGATCAGCAAAATAAAACAGAATGCAACAACTTTTTAAAAAATATTATCCCAAAAAGAAATGCCATTTAATAACCACAAAAATATAAGGGCACTTATGTTAGATAAAGGGGATGAAACAGATTTAAAATGCAATTGATATTACAATTAACCCACAGCGGACGGGTGTCATGACATACACGACGTAGGAGCTTTGGCCTGACGACGGGCGTCCTGATGTACATGACGTTCGGGGATTTTGGATCACTGTGCTATATTATTTTACTATGAAAAAGAAATGAGTGATGATGGCTACTGCAGTCATAATTACTATAATTACCGTAATACTGTGCTAGCTTAACGTCCAAAACCTAGATGGCACCACTTTTTCCTAGCACCAGCAAGAGAGAGAGCCTTGAATGGCACCCATCCACGGTCTCTAGCAAGCACTATCTTTATAGAGCGATGACACACACTAAGTTGACGAACTCTTGCTCAAAAGTACCGCCGATGAAGGATGTCCAGTCAGAACGGGAAGAGGAAGATGACTCAATCCATACCCAGTGTCTAAAATGTACTCCTGTGCCAATATGGATGCCTTTCACTGTGGCACTCACAGTCACAAGCACAGGTTTCATTCCTCTTCCTTACCTCTTCTATTTATCTTTATTGTAGGTGGTTATATGTTTCGTATTCGTTCATGACAGCACAAAAATACGAAAAAAATATAGTTGCCTTTTGTCCTCCCATAAAACAGCAATACTTCTATCACACTGAGTATAAAGAAAATAATGAGGTAATATGGATAATATACTACAATTTTAGTCTACTGCAGCACTGGTAGAGCCTGTTATATGGCATATATAAGTCTCTAAACTCAATAAAACACACAAAAAAACAAAACACAAAAAATGCTCTAGTTTTTCAATGAATGACTGAAAGAGAGTGGGAATGTTCAAATTATAATGCTTCAAGCAGTCTCTCTTTAAAATAAAACTTATCCCGGAGGCTGGGCAAGCATATTTATCCCCGTCTGCAATGGGTTAAAAATTCTTAAGGCAACTTCAATAATTTATCTCTTTATGCCCTCTTGACTAGAGATGCAACATATACCCAAACAGAGATCACGCAGGCTGGATATGGATTTAAGTGCACTGCTAATGCAAACTCTGCATTTGGGGACTGAGTAAGGTGAACCCCTGTACTGTGCACGGCTTCTACTACGTTTGCAAGATTGCTGTAACCTTGATGTACACAAACTCCACAAACCTGTAAAACAAGTGAATCATTGATTTTATACTTGGAAAAAAAGTCATGATAAAAGTAACAGAGAAAACAGCCATACCAAACAGTTTCTTTGGAAAGATGTCTCATTTTCTAATAAACATTGTCATGTTGTTATATCTATTCTAGTTTTTTCATTCTGATTTTCATCGCATCTTTTAATCTAACATTGGAATACTCTTACAGTTAGCAGATATGAGGCAGAATACATAATGATACATTTACAGAAAGATTTTACCTTGTGAGAAGTCATGATGGATGCAAGTTGTGTGAGATCTGTCGAGGAAGATTTACCGGTTGCTCGTGGTTCTTCCAGGCCCCGCACCAGCTTCCGTAACACTGAAATTGCATGCCTGTTCCATGGAGTTCTAAGGAAAAAGAGATTGTAAATAGGAGGTAAAGAAAAAGTTCATGTCACTTATGTGTTCTGCATTACACCTAGTCTGTTTTCATTGTGTTTGTTATTATAATTATTAATACTATCAATATCATCACTACTATCATTAACCCTTTGATGACGGTGTGTCACACGGCTAAATGCCTGATGACGGGGCAACACACCAGTGTGACATTCCCAAAGCAATATTGCATAGGCCCGGTGTAGGGGGTTTCCACTTATCGCTGGGTAGGGTTAATGTCATTATCATTATCTTTATGAGAGAGAGAGAGAGAGAGAGAGAGAGAGAGAGAGAGAGAGAGAGAGAGAGAGAGAGAGAGAGAGAGAGAGAGAGAGAGAGAGAGAGAGAGAGAGAGAGAGAGAGAGAGAGAGAGAGAGAGAGAGAGAGAGAGACAGAGAGAAAGGGAAGAGATATGGAGAAAGGGGAGAGACACAGAGAAAGAGGAGAGACAGAGAGTGAGACTAAAAGAGACAGAGAGATCAAAAAGGAAAAATAAAGACTCAGGAAATGCCTCATCATACATACCTTTGCACACTTCTCCACTTCATGATGGCATCCCTTAGAGTAATCTCCAGCCTCTCCTTCAGCTGGTCCATTTGGTTGGTGTCAACAGGGGGAAAAAGGATGTTCTGTGGCTGGACGCTGGGGAGGCCTGGGTCCGGTAGCGTTTTGGAATAAAATGATCTCCATCCAGAGCCCCCTACTTCAAAATTCACTCTAGGGGGGTCATCATACTTCTGCACATTGGCCCATATCTATAAGTATAACCATTAATGTTATCCTCTTCTTATCACAATGGCACAATCTTGGGAAATGTTCATGTAGCTCATCTAAAATATTCCTCTCCATATATTTAGTATGAGTAGAAGATATTTATTTCAGTTTCAAATTGAGATATTATGGGAAAAAAACAACATATGTTTAATTATTCTTTTTGGTACTCTTATATAAAAAAATTAAAATTATTCCACTAATATCTTTCCAACAAACACAAAGATGCTTCCATATCTACTCACATTATCTTGATTCACAAGGAGGTATACAGCACCTAAAGGACTAAATGGGTCTCGAGCATCATAACACTGAGCTGTCGAGGGATTCCAAATTCTCCATGCGCCTCTGTCTTCTTGCGTTAGTACATAGCATGTTAATCCCTCTGGTATTCCACTACCTTTATCAATCATAAAATAATTATAAATATATGAAATATATGTATGTAATAAAAAGCATTTTTGTCCATATGCAACTTCATTTAGTACTGAGTTTTTATTCACATTATCATGTAGCTAATATCAGCATATTCAAAATACAGAAAGCTATAGACAGATAGAAGACTTACCAATTAATAGGAAAGCTTCTTTTCCAAGGTGCAAGAAAAAATTTGTCAACAGAACTGCATGTTCCTCCTCATCACCCGTCAACATTGTCAGGAATTGCTGAAATATCACATAATCCATCTCATCAAAGAAATAATTCATATTCTGACTTTCCAGTTCCTGAAGAAGTTACAGCTACATCGAAGATGACTGGAACTGTATCACACATACAAAAATTATATCCTTAAGTTTGGTAATATTTAAAGAACTAGTTATGGATTTGTAACAGAAGAAACAGAAACAGTAGAAAGAATGATCTTAAAACTTATTTGCACTAATTATTCAGACAAACCTCCGAATTAGCCCAGATGTCACAGGAGCCTGGGAAGAGTGTCATGTCTGCCAGTGAGGGAATGAGAGAAACATACCAAGCCACTCGCTTTGCTGTTTCCTCCTGATCTTCTCCTGCAAACAAAAGCCATTTATGAAACATAATAAAAAAGTTGCATGTGGTTTAAAATTGATATTATACTTAGCTTCCCCTCCTTTTCTTCCATTTTACTGCTTAACATCAGAAAAAAATTAAACTTTGCACATAAAAGCACTCTACATATATTTCCACAAGTCATGGTCTACAGTTTAAATTCCATCACAGACAAATAAAAATCAAACATAAATCAGAAAAGACAACCAATACATATATATGTACAGTAGGATATGCTTACATATTCTCAAATTAAACTAACCAATAAGTTCTTGTGGGGGTTTCAAAGGTCTTATGAAACGATTTAGAGACACTAGCTTTCCTGAGAGATCAAGAACGTGTGTGCGGAAGTGACGGCGAGAGTATCTTGAACTCAGGGAAGACACCCATTCACGGCCCACACTTACAACCTCTTCTGGTTCACTTGATTCAAAATTTGCCTGAAAGAATTGTAAAACCTGATATTAGATTTGTGTTTCTATTTTCTTGAGGGTTTGAAGATGATTTTTCATTTTTCTTTAGGGGGATATGGGGAGATAATGGACTTCTAGGGAAAGAAAAGGTATAGTAAAAACAATGTAACACTGTAAATGCATTATCTACAAACAATACAGTTTTCTATGAAGCGGCTTCATTGTCTGCCAGTTCTAACTCCTCAAATCAGAATATTTATAACTATGTATCTAGGGCCTTACAAAAGATTGTTTATCTTTGAATGACCATGTCTCAGCCCTTTAATTCTTCCAAGTACTTTGTATATATATGTACATTTTGAAGAAAAAAAATCAGTCTATGCAATGTAGATGTGTTGCTGTATTCATTTCTTTTTCTTTTTCTCTTTTTTTTTCTAAGAAAAGAGCTACTGTAAAACATTTTCTTCTAGTTATTACTAAAAGCTAAGGATTGTATGATTTTGTAGTGGAAGTAAAACATTGTTTTTTTTTCTTGCAAAATTAAACAATTACTATGGTATAAAATCAACCTTAGTGTTCAACCCACTCATCCACATATGCTATAATTGGACATAAAACTTAAATCATATGGATCTAACCCCAAAAGTAATTAATTCAACATACCATAATTTAAGTGGTTTTAACCCACAGGAAGGGAAGGGTACAGTGTTCAACCCACTAATAA
>NW_028234417.1:12759646-12762146 GCF_977035675.1 Penaeus japonicus
TATGTATAAAATACATTTATATAGATAGTATATAATAAATATAATACAACATAAATGTAAGACATGTATCCTTTACATTCTAACATATAATCACTGCACAGGAGCCTACCTGTAAGTGGTTCATGAGCACCGCATTCCCTGGGTCATTAGGATCGATGTGGGCATTTTCAAGCCATTTCTTTACTGCTGCTGGATCTGCACCAGGATGAAGGCGCGACTGGCAACAAAATTACCTTTTCAATTACGTTATTACTTCCCTGGATCAGGACATTGAATACTTGTCTTGATGCAATGGTAGAGTTTGAAAGACCATCTTTGCCATGTATTTCATTTAGAAAACAGATAATCATTACAGATTTTCAAGAAAGGCATTCATTACTGAGAGCAGCTGTAAAGTACAAAGTTCAATCCAGGAGATCAATAAGGAGGAAACTATAAATGCAAAAGTCTTGTTGCCCAAATAATCCAATGCAGAAATATCCACTTCATCTATGATCATTTCCATTAGGGAAGATGGAAATCTGGGGCTATCATATAAGTTCTGTCAAACCAAAATAAGTGTTGTAAAATCATCCTTCCTGTTTTACAAGCAAACATTAGTTTGATGAACCTACGATTATCAAAAATATAACAATTAAAATATAAAAAACAAAAAAAATCTAAAACTCAAAAAACTTTCTCATCAACATTAGACTCATTACGCACAGGTAGGTTCGCTGAGGCCACACCAGACCCTGGAAGAGGTCCTGTGGGTGCCAACACTTCCCCATCCTTGCTGAGAGCCCAACCAAGACGGTACCGGATCTTGCCACAGGTCAGGGAGGATCCAAATTCTGTACTAATGAGGCCACTCCCCACTCCTCCATGATTGTGGGTTACAACCTGATGAAGGAACATTCGTATCATCATTATTATTATTATTACTTTTATCATTATCATTATTATTATTATTACTATTATCATTATCATTATTATTGCTATTATCATTATCATTATCACTATTATCACTATCATTTTTTTATAATATTAAGTACTTTTTTCTTTCCTTTTTTCAACAACAGAAATAAACATGTCTTCCTACTATGGCTGTATGTATTGGTTGTAGGATATGATGTTTTTACATTTCTTTTTGCTATCATTACAGTATATTATGCATTATGCTTGTGCACTTTGTTTATTAGATATCTTGGATTGGAAGCATTAAAGACAATACTACAGCAATTTTTGTTATCTCTAAATAAACTGACATCATTTAACACTATTTTCATTCCTGAACTAGTCTACAAACAAAACAAAATCTCACCTGACTTCCACTAAACTCAATCATCTCAAACTCTTCTTTGCGAAGACTTGTCTTGCTGGGAATGGGCAGATAGGCTGATGCTATGACACTTTGTCTTAGGCTCGCTCCTTCAACCACCTCTAAGGTAATACAACGTGGCCATGATGATAAAGCCATTCGATATGTCTGGCCAATGTGTAAAGTAAAATCATTGCCCAGTGTTGAGGAAGCCGTTTGTGTCACCAACTTGTTGTTTATTAGGATCTGAAAGCAGTTACTGTTATAGGGACTACTCATTTCCTTGATCCTTACTGCACAAGAAAATCAAATACATGTGACTAACCTATGTGTTCTAAGAGCAGAACAAATCAGGAAATAGCAAAATATGGTAATTTTTCTTATTTTTTCTTAACAGCAAAATACACTCACTTTAATCCAAACTCTTGTTTTGTTAACCGCTTGCCTCCTCCGCTTTTCAGGGTCTGCACAGAGATTGGCTTCTGTTACCAATGAAGACTGTGTAAGCTCTAGGTGAACTATTGGCTCTCCAGGTGGTCTCCGGGTCCGAGAGAAGACCTCCAACACCTCTAGTTCAATCTGGTTGAAAGGCAATATCAGTTTGTAGTTAACCCTTCTGAGATGAACCACATAAGAAGTTCAGCCTGAGCCGGGTATCTTCAGATGTTGTGTTTTTTTTTAACCCGTTAACGACGGATGACGTAATTTTTCATCATACATGACGCAGGACCTCTTGCCTGACAATGGGCGTCATGGCGTTCGGGGATTTTGGATCACTATGTTATTTTATTGTACTATAAGTAATGAGTGAGTGATGTTGACAATTGCAGTCATAATTATTATAACTGCCGTAATACTAAGCAAAATGGTTTTCAACTCACTTACAAAACCTAGATGGCACCACTTTCTCCTAGCACCAGCAGGAGAGAGAGCCTTGAATGGCACCCATCTACGGTCTCTAGCAACCACTATCTCTATAGAGTGACGGCACATAGCAAGTTCCCGACCTCTTGCTCTAAAGTACCGCAGATGAAAGATGTGCAGGCAGAACGAGAGGAGGAAGGTGACTCACACCATGCCCAATGCATACAATGTGCCCCTGTGCCAGTATGGATGCCTTTTATTGTGGCACTCACTGTCAAAAGCACAAATTTCCTTCCTTTTCCCTACTTCTTCATTTTGGATGGTTATAAGTTTCAT
>NW_028234417.1:12769646-12777146 GCF_977035675.1 Penaeus japonicus
CCCAATAATCACTAGGCTACTGAATTTTAAAGCAAAAGATAGCATAAACGATTACTACATTTTTGCTAATTCCAAGATAACCTATAAACTAAACCTATCAAACAGCAAGATATTCATTTGGAATGAGAGCAGAAACTAACCACATCATTTATTATCAGTCACAATGGAAACACACACAACAAACCTGGTTCCTCCTCTTCTTCCTCCTCATCCTTCTTACTCTTTCCTCCAGGAGACTTGGCAGGAGATTGAACAGCAGGTTTAGGTTCCAGTTTCTCTGGGGATTTTCCTGTTCAGAAAAAGAAAAACAAAATAACTAAGCTATGTGCTTGGTAAAAACAATACAAAAGATGAAACTGAAAAACATCCTTTGTATCAGAAAAACACGGCTTTGGATTTTCAGCTTTTTATTCAAGATGTGATAAGACTCAGTCATAAATGTCACAAATGTAAACAGTATAT
Source organism: Penaeus japonicus (assembly GCF_977035675.1). Taxonomy (NCBI): domain Eukaryota; kingdom Metazoa; phylum Arthropoda; class Malacostraca; order Decapoda; family Penaeidae; genus Penaeus; species Penaeus japonicus. The sequence goes on from NW_028234417.1 coordinate 12,770,109, forward strand.
CAATCATACCAATCATAAATTTACCTGAAGTGAAGAAAGCCTGGCTCTCCACACGTGATGCAATTCTTGCCTGAAAAAATATTCTTTCTATTACATGTTGTAGGAGATCATTCTTCAAAACATAACTAAGTTTGCAATAAAAAGATAAGTAGGATTTCTGAAGATATCAAATCATATTCCATTTGAAAATAATAGAAAACTTAGTAATCTTAATCGTAATCTTCAATAAGAAATGCAGAAAGCAGGAAGCATAATTCTTCCTAAAATGGTTGAATAAATTGCATTTCGGTACCTGTGCTGCAGCTTTTATCCATCTCGTCTTAACATCCACAGCTTCCGGTTCCCATTCACCTGTGGGCTTACGTGTGCAAGTGCAAAATTACATACTAATCTAAGGGTAAGCTATATATGTTCATATGTGAGTATGTGAATATGCAGGAAAGCACTCTTTAAAAGAACCCAGTCTACACTCCATGTGAAATGGATATCCAAACAAACATTATGACAAAGCTGTGCTGTTAAATTTTCCATAAGTTCAGCACAAAGCTCAAGCATCCTACAGTAAAACTTCTGCTTTATCTCACTTCATCAAATCTGGAAGCAGGGCGACTACTCAGCTTCTTCCTCAGCCTTCCGGGACGTCTCCTCTCTGTGCCACTGGTGCTCGGACCCTCTCCTTCCAACAGATTCTCAGACTAGAATACAGATTATAGATTTAATCTATCTCTGATGTTTTGTCCAATGAAGGTGTGAAGAATGATACAGGTTTGCTTGAAGTATCTTATAGCTACTTCGTATTTAAAGAATATTTAATGTTTGTGTTACTAACATATCTATGCATCTAGCCTTTTTGCTAATCAGCAGGAACTTTTCTGGAGCATCAACACTTCCACCATATACATTCTGAGATATAAAAGCTTGTAGACTTTTCTGGTGATTTATTATAAACTAAGGAACCAGTCCATGCTCTACCTTGCCAAAATATAAAGAATGAAAGTTTCTTGGCTCTTATTGAAGTGGTATAGGCACAATGGCTATATTAACCCTTTGGCAGCAGATGGCATGATTTGCTGCAAAGGCAGAGTCGGTCATAGACGCGGATGGCACCGTGCCAGATATGTAAATCAGCCATCCTACCGCAAAAACATTTATTTAATACCGCGACCAATGGGTTAATCCTTTTACACTGTACCACTATCAGGATGGATTTATCAGTGTAGGCCTTTGTAGAAAAAGGGATAAATGAGAATGAATAACTTCACAGTGAAAGAGATGTAATTGTCACATTTTGATTAAGTTTTATTCATAATTACATGTAATTCTGATAAAAACTGAAAGGAAACTTGGCAATTACATCTCCTGCACACTGAAGATATTCATTGTCATTCATATCATATTTTACTTTTGCTACAATGAACCTTGTTCACTGCAGGCTTTCCATCACATATCACAGCAAGTTCAGAATGGATCTGGAGGGAACATATTCAATATAACTACAAGAAAAAAAAAATCCCTTTAAACTTTTAAAGCCATTATAGTTTAGTTACAAATATTTAGCAATTTAAAATAGAGAATAATCTTATCAAAAGTATACCATAGTTAATCAATTCAAATACAAGTAGAAAATCAAATTAGTATCATAGTAAAAATAAAGGATATTTGTTAAGATCATGAATGATCATCACTCTTTTACTAAAATATGGAACAAATTGATTCAAATTATACTAAAACATAACAGTAATCAGTCTCTAAAAGGCAAATTCAATCAATAACCCCAAATCTACAACCAGTGTTGTATGAAACATGATATACCAGTACACAGTAAAATATCACCTGCAACTCACCTGAGATACATCATGTTGATGTGACGCAGCTGGAATAAAGGTGGTGACCTCATCTTCTTGCTGTTTTTCCACATCTTTTGTTCTCATCTTTAAATTTCTTAACCTGTTATTTCACTGGCCAAGCACTGCATTCTGATCTGTAACCATGTTAGGGCAGAAAAAAAGAAAAACAAATAGGATTGTATACCTTAACCCGTTGCCAATGGGCCTGGCAAGAACTGGCAACCCCCAAAGTCGGGCCTAAGTAATATCGCCTAGGGGATGTCACACTGGTGTGTCATCTAGCACTTTGCTGTGTCACACGGGTGTGACACCCCATCGTCATTGGGTTAATAAAATTACATAAAATTTTAACATAACTTCATAAATTATATGGTTGTCTGATGTCCTGCCCTAAATGTCTTCACGCCACATTTTTGCTCTGACTTTGAGGTGTTCAGTCCATTCTTATCAGTTTTCTGTAAATCTAATATACTTTTTAATCTAAAGTGTGACAATTCACTTGTAAAATATGATCTTCTTCTTCTTCTTTTTTCTTTTAGAGGGTTTTAGACTATATGTAGTCTATATTTCCTGATTCTTTTTCTTTCTTCTTCACTTCTTTCTTCTTTCAATTTTTTTATTTTTTTTATTTTTTTTATTTTTTACTATCTTTTATATGATGTCTATGATTTTTGTTCTCCTTAGGAAGATTTTTGTATGTCTGAGTATGTAGTACTTATTTTCAGAGGGTTGATTTTCACCTGTAATAAGGAGATTTGTTGTTAGGGTGTTGATTTTTAATTTTTAGAGGGCTTCTCTTAGTTTAGTTCTGTGCGAGTGATATCTTGGGCAGTATAATAATAAGTGCTCTATACTTTCTACTTGGGTGTTGCACCATCTGCAGTTTGAATTATCTACCATATTGAGTTTGTGCAGGTGTTGATTTAGTCTTGTGTGGTTAGTCTTCATTCTGGTTAAAATATGATCTTCACAAATATTCTATCATGCCTAGGTATAAGTATGTGTATGTGTGTGGGAGTGTGAATGAGAGTGAGAATGAGAATGAGAATGAGAATGAGAATGAGAATGAGCATGAGAATGAGAATGAGCATGAGAATGAGAATGAGGGTGAGGATGAAGATGAGAATGTGGATGTGAGTGTGGCTGTGCATGTGTACATAATACTATTTGTAAATATGGATGAATTTTTATATACCAGACTGCATAGTATGACAGTTACAAGAGAGATCTCAGTTATGTTCAAACTCACAAAATGAAGTTGTACCTATTGCCGGTATATGACTAAATACTTAAGGCCAGGTATGAAATAGAATTTTAGGGCAAATATCTCAGGTGTGTACTTGCCAACATATACTGTCTATTCCATATATACACACACATAAGAGGAATAGTAGATTTCATTCCATTTATAACTCTGGTGCCTTTTCCCTTACAATACTAATGGACTGACAGGACCCACGGCGTAACTGCAACACAGGTAATTTTCACGAAAGCGATCAATAATATAATGGAATGTCTACAAAACCTATTTCATCTTCTTCTGTTCCAAGTCGAGAGCACTCTTGAAAAATTCTCTCTGTCTTCCATACCTCTAATCTGCCCTCTTGGCTCGCTGACAATGTTGAACTACCGTATCAGTGCAAATAATGTGAAAAAGAACATCCCTCAAAATTCACTCAATGTTTGTAAACAACTTTTGAACAGGCAGCGTGGTGGAGTTGCCGAGTGCCACCAGAGGAGATAACTGGAATGATTTGTTTCTTTCGCACCAAAAGGGTAATGATAAAGATGAATGAAAATAATAGAAATTATAATGAATGTGATATTATCAACATCATTATCAGTATCATCATTATTACTCCTATCACTATTTTCAGTATGTATCGTCATTATTTTTTATCCTCATCATTGGCTTTGTTGTCATTTTCATTATCATCATCATTTATTTTTATCATTACTATTATCATTACCATTATAATTATTGTCTTTATGATCTTTATCACTCCTTTTATCAATATTATTACTATCATTCTCATCACCATTACTTTTATCATCATCATCATCAGTATTATCATCATTACTATCACTATTACCATCATCATTATCCCTTAAGCTTATCAAAATTACTACTGCTATCATCTTTCATCATCATTATCATTATCATGACATCTTTATTATTATCATCATCACTGTCATATCATTATCATCATCCTCATTGTCTTAATAGTATCATTTTCATTATCGTTACTATTATCATTATTGTTATTATAATTAACACCAATATTATCATTACTATCATTATTATTATCATTATCATTTTTATATTTACTGTTACTCTTATTTGCACTATCATAATCTGTATTTATGTTATCATTATCATCATAATTGTTATTAGTATTATTGTTATTATTACGATTATCATTATCATTATTATAATCGTTATTATCGTCATTATCATCATCGTTAACATAACTATCATTGTTATTATTATTATTATTATCATTATTATTATTATTATTATCAGTATCATTATTATTATCCGTATCATTATCACAATCATCAATATTATCATCATCATCATCATCATTAAATTATCATTACTATCAATATCATCTTCATCATCATTGGTAATACCATCCTCATCATCTCTATCATCATTATTATAATTACTATTGTTATGACTGTCATTATCATCATCCTCATTACCATTATTGTTATCAACATTTTCACTCTTTTTATTATTACCACTGTCATCATTGCTATCATTACTACTAACAGTATTATAATTTTCATCATTATCATTACACTACTATCATTATCATTATCATTTTTATAATAACTATCATTATCGTTATCATTATTATAACTACTATTGTCGTTGTTATTGTTATGATTATGGTAATCATTATCATCATTATTGTTATTATCGTTATTACTATAATTACTCCTACTATTATTATCATTATCATTATCTGTATTAATACTCTTGTCATCATTATCATCATTATCATTACTGCAATTGTTATCACTTCATCATCATAATCATCATTACGATTATCAATACTATCATGATAATTATCATCCTTATCATCATCAGTAATATCATTGTCATTATCATCATATCAAAAATATCCCGACTGGTGGTACCATCATAATTGTGTAGTGATTTTTTCCTTAATTTGTGCATGAAGAGGGGCATGGAGGACATCCTAAAGATAAGTAATGTAAAAGGGTAAAACTATTTTAATTGGTTGTGAGTTGTGGATAGATCATGTAACCTCTTTTATGCTTTTATTACATCTCCAGCTTTGTGAAGTTATTAATTCTCATATATCACTTTCCTACATTTATGATGTTATATTCCATTATCAGAACAGCTCTCACGGTTTCTTTCTGTTATTGATTCGACAATTAAAACTAGATATATAAACTAGATAAATGGTTCAGTTGTTCATGTTTTGTTTATAAATGCATCATATTTAACTCTCTCTCTCTCTCTCTCTCTCTCTCTCTCTCTCTCTCTCTCTCTCTCTCTCTCTCTCTCTCTCTCTCTCTCTCTCTCTCTCTCTCTCTCTCTCTCTCTCTCTCTCTCTCTCTCTCTCTCTCTCTCTCTCTCTCTCTCTCTCTCTCTCTCTCTCTCTCTCTCTCTCTCTCTCTCTCTCTCTCTCTCTCTCAATAATTTTTACGAGGCATCAATATGAAAATCCAACTGCTGTTTCCTTATTTTCTTTTATTAGTACTTACTTCTACAGCTATATCAGTTTTTACAAATAACATAACCTGCATACAGAATATACAGAATAAAATACATAACAGTACTGAAGAATCATAGCTAACAAGATATGAATTTCTGTCCTATGAAAAGCCCTTAGAAACAAACGCTAAGGGCCTAGTTAACCCCTGTCAATTCAAACCCCTGCAAGTGGTAGCGTGGAGGGAGTTCGAATCAATTGTATGGGGTGTATTCCAGCGTGATAATCTCTTTCTGATGTTCAGCCTCATGAAAGGAAATGCTAAAACTAATGAAATATGAAATACAAAAAACATGTGCTAAAGGCACATAAAATCATTGAAACTGCCGTATACAAAAACTAAAAGGAAATATACTTCAGAGTGGAATATTTGGCTGAATACCTTATCAAAAAACAAAGACAAGACCAACAAGTCTGGCGTCCCTGCTGAAAGCTTAGATAAAAAATCACAAACCTAAAATCTAAATACGACAGAAAACAAAACAAAGTCTGGTGATGTAAAAGAATATTGGTAATAAAAAAATAAAAAAATAAATAAATAGATAAATAATAAAATAGATAAAATAAAAAATAAAAAGATCACTCTGACTTCCTATCGAGAAACATAAAAAATAAAAGGATTAGAATAAAAGAAATTCAGCAAAAAATAATAAAACGAACTGATCAAATTGTTTAGTAAAAATGTTATTTCTGATCACGTACAGCTCCGAAGCAAAGAATGTCTGGCACTTCAGTACTTCGCTTTTTATCTTCATGATTGTGGTCACTGTTGTTCACTTGTTTCTCTATCTCGAAATGGCGTCACAGCCGATTACATAAGTACTTCGGAGGACTGAGTAAACGAAACACATTTTGACTGTCTGGCCATATCTGTTTATTGTTTAAAAAATGAAATATCGCCTCGGTGCTGTCAGAAGCATACAGTTGATAAAAGATTTCAATTGAATAAATGTAGCTAAAACGCAAGATATAACAAGTACGGCAATAAAAGTAAATGCATAAAAATATGAAAAATGCAATTTGAAAAATGAAATAATTAAAATCAAGCACAAACGTAATATAAAATGCTCCCTTAACTCCATAAATGAGAACGAAGTAAAAGGGAGATCTTAGAAGAATTAAAATAATCAAAATTACTAAAAGGAATAAAACACAAAAAGTATGATTCATATCATAGGTCTTAGAAGGTAATAGTAAAACGACAATAATAGGAAACCAAATAAAAAAGGGAAACTAAGAAAAATACACGAAAGCATAAAACGAAGTAAAATATATAATAGAAGAAGGCAGACGACAGTCCTCCGGCAGCCAGAGCGCGAGATGCAGCATCTGGCCCTCTTACACCCCATGATTTTCTGTTGTAAATGCAAGCTTCAACGCAACTCTTTCCGCGACTTCCACGTCGGTTCGTCCGCATGCGGTTTTGAATGCCGATGTTT
>NW_028234417.1:12792146-12797146 GCF_977035675.1 Penaeus japonicus
TTTCCAGTCATCCCTTGTCATGACAGGTTCTGCATCGAGGAAGAACATTACGTCCGGACACACTAGGTACAAATAGCCTTCCTGCCCGAGTCTCGTGAACCAGTCTCGATACAAGAGCGAACCTTCCAGCGTGGTACCGAAGGAGAGGCGCTGGAGGAGGTTCGCCGGAACCAGGAAGGGTCCGAGCACGTCGTCGCAGTACATGCACTCTTGGCGCGAGTACTGGTAGCCACGGATGAATGTAGCGTGGTAGTTCGTGAAGGATTTCTGTAGACAGCCATGGCGCCAACGCCCGCTCTCGTCGCGGTAGGCTCCGGCGGCTACTCCTACAGCTGGGAGACAGTCCACCACCCGTAGCAGCCTTGCCAGGGGGGAGAAGTTCCAGGAGAAATGCACAAGGCCGTCTCCTATCAGCACGTGGGACGTCTTCACCTTAGAGACAGCTTCGTTGAGGAACGCCCCAGTACTCACGGACAGATTCTGACGCAGAACCACGAGATTCTCGCCTTGGGGAGGCTCGGGGTCGTCTTTTCCCAGAAGGAGTATGACAGTGAGGTCGTGCTTCTCCCTCAGTCCTTGTACCACGCGGGACAGTCGGTCCTCTTCCCACCCTCGAGCTGGCAGGATCACACTCAAGACCTCGGCGAGCGGTGGGGCGAAGTCACACTTGTGCTCTAGGAATTTGTTGTTGTCGTAGGACTCCGGACACACCAGAGAAGTCGGGCGCAGATCCTCCTGCCCCATCCGCGGATCCAAGACAGAACTGATCATGTCCAGCTGAGCTGACCACTTCCTACTTTGCGGATCCTCGTCTGGGGACACGCAAAGAAAATATTTGGAGCATTGTTCTACAAGAAAGCAATGGGAAAGCTATGTAAGAGGAAAACTGCGGCCAAGTGACAAAGATGTACTGGATTAATAACGTTATAATACGTGCATGTGATTTTAATAAAGCAATATTCGTTGATATTCTTCCGTCACAAAATTCAATCCATATGGAAATTAGATAACTAAGCTGGAGAATAAAATACGCTTCTGTTCTTGTAGGAAAACTAGAATCAGCAATAGAAGAATTACTTAAAAATATAGATCAATAGATATTCCTCCTCATAATTTTCGAGGTAGTGAAGACCAATGATAAGGGAGGTTGAACTAGGGTGACACGAGATTTTGGCTAAAATATTGAAGTTTATAAAATTTTCTGAGAAATTGCCAGTAGGCCTATTTTCGGCCGTAGAATCCGATCAGGACCTAAGAATTGCCGAAAAAAATTAAATTGTACTTTCTCCTTTTTCCTTTTTTATAAGTTCAGTCGATTTCACTTTTACGTTCTGCACCGCCCGGCGCCAAATTCTTTTTTTTTTTTTTTTTGCCAGAATTTTTATAAAATTTGAAAATATTTTTTTCATTTTGTAAAATTTGAGGAGATAGCGAGACACACTAGTTAAAAGGTAAAACAAGTACTAAAAGTAAATCACAGTAGGCGATTTCATTATTACTTTTATTTTTTTTCTATTAATTAAACGTAGAAAAAATTGCCAAAATAATGTCGTGTCACCCTAGGTCGAACACCTTAAGCCAATATAAGAGAAGGTTTAAAGGTAAACGTATAATTCCACATTGCAAGATATGAACCTGAACTCAGAAGATTGTAATTGAGATGTCAGTTGCATATTCGGCATGTAATACAGAAGACTTAATCATAAAGTTCAAATACACATCATGCATTGCGGAATCATCCACTCTCACCCACGACTTCGACAAACCCTACCTGCATGTGCGAGAATATCCCTGCTGAGAGAGGCGAGCTCCGAGGCCAGCCTTTGCCTCATGGCCTGGGGGAGGCAGGGGTCAGGAGGGCGCTTCGGCTTTGGCTCTGCAACAGCACAGAAAAGTACCAGCCTATTTCTCGTCGAAGAAGGTGTGAATAATAAGAGTGAACCTTTTCGCAGGGCAAACTATGATATTACGATTTCAGAGTTGTGCGAAATTATTAATTCTCATCTTAAGATATAGATATTATTTACATCAACAAAATACCAACAAATTAAATTGAATAATATATGGAATTTGTACAATTCAATCACAATGTAAACTTATTATCAAAAAGAAAATAGATAATCAATTTACACAATAATAGAGGTGGAGGTCTATTCACCTCCATGTTCACAGCACGGAATTTTCGTGCCGCGTCACTTCAGTATCTAAATGTATCTATTATCTATCAATCCCTGACTTAGAACAGGAAGCATCAGATGTAAAAAAGAAAAATAGAAGGCTGAAATACCTCTTCTTATCCATGCTGAGATAGAATGAGGAATGCAGTGCGGACTGCCCATGGTGAAAATAGTCCATGTTAGTATCACAGTCCCTGCTCCTAGGCACGCCCATGCCACCAGTTCTACAATGAAAATGTCCATGATAGAACTAATGATCGTAATAGTAATATTGATAATCATGATATCAATAACTATCATGATAATGATAATGACAATAACAATTATGATATTTATGATTGTAATAATAGTGATGATGATAGTAACAATATTACTATCAATATTATTGTTGCTGTCATCATAATAATCGTTATGATAATAATAAAAGACAATGATAATAATGAAAATAATAATAATGATAATAACACGGATAACAGTAATGATACTAATATTGATAGCTATGATAATAATGATCATAACAATGTTGATGATGATAATAAAAACTAATGATAGTAAAATTGATAATATTAATTATCATTATGGCAAGAATAATCACAAAAGCAATGATGATATAAATAATGATAATAATGACAACATTAAGGATAATAATAATATCAGTAATAATCATAGCAATAATGATAATAATAATGATAATGATAATAATAATTATAACAACAAAACTAATAACGATAAAAAACAAAGATATTAATACTACAGTTACTGTTCCTACTACCTACTACTACTCCTACCAATAGCAATGATAATACCAATCTAATAATCATTACCAATACTCAAAATATAATGAATCCATTGATCCATTTGTATCATTAGTCTGGTCAAGCATGAGTACTTCGACAACCATATCTGATAAATAAATGTATCTATACAGCTTCAGTAAAGTAGTCTGTTGTAAAAACGATAATCCAAGAACGTGAGAGATAAAGTCAAGGTATTAATAGAATCAACGTCCTATTGAGATTCAAACGGAATGACGATGGAAGAGAAAGGAACAGACAGACAAATATGGAAGACGAATGGAAAGACATAACCATAAAGTAAGGTAAAGCTTATATGATAAATCGCTTATGATATTATGAATCGTGTTGGTAAGCTGAATGATGTTATCGGTAAAGCCTAAGTTCAAAGTACGTTTTTTATTTTCAGAGTAGATTGTGAGCTATCAGCCTTCAAATAGATTCTTACACATTTTCAGGTCATTATTTTTAGATGAGGAAGAAAGAGGGAGAGGGAGAGAGAGAGAGAGAGAGAGAGAGAGAGAGAGAGAGAGAGAGAGAGAGAGAGAGAGAGAGAGAGAGAGAGAGAGAGAGAGAAAGAGAGAGAGAGAGAAAGAGAGAGAGAGAGAGAAAGGGGGCGGGCCTTGCCATCAACACACATCTCTCCTCTCGGATGACTTACGTAAAACGAAAACGCGCACGAACGTACATACATACAGAGAGAAAAAGGAAGGAGGAAGGAGAGAGAGAGAGAGAGAGAGAGAGAGAGAGAGAGAGAGAGAGAGAGAGAGAGAGAGAGAGAGAGAGAGAGAGAGAGAGAGAGAGAGAGAGAGAGAGAGAGAGAGAGAGAGAGGGAGAAGGGGGGCGGGCTTTGCCATCAACACACATCTCTCCTCTCGGATGACTTACGTATCGCTCACGGAACACGAAAACGAGCACGAACGTACATACATAGAGAGAGAAAAAGGAAGGAGGAGAGAGAGAGAGAGAGAGAGAGAGAGAGAGAGAGAGAGAGAGAGAGAGAGAGAGAGAGAGAGAGAGAGAGAGAGAGAGAGAGAGAGAGAGAGAGAGGGAGAAGGGGGGCGGGCTTTGCCATCAACACACATCTCTCCTCTCGGATGACTTACGTATCGCTCACGGAACACGAAAACGCGCACGAACGTACATACATAGAGAGAGAAAAAGGAAGGAGGAGAGAGAGTGAGAGAGAGAGAGAGAGAGAGAGAGAGAGAGAGAGAGAGAGAGAGAGAGAGAGAGAGAGAGAGAGAGAGAGAGAGAGAGAGAGAGAGAGAAAGAAAGAAAGAGAGAGAGAGAGAGAGAGCAAAATATCGATTTTAAGAACGCTGATACAAATTCTGGAGAAGCTCAACACTCTGCAGAGATAAACAGACCCTTCACCTGGCTCCTACAGACTATCCTTCCAACGCCCTCGTGCCTTTGGTTTGACCCTGGGACCTAGGCCAAGTTCTCGCCGCCTCGCTGCAAGGGAGCAGATCAATAGGAATAAGAGGCTCCACGCTGTCTGCAGAAGGCTCCCGACGTCCTTTTATACCTGTGGCAGCTTTTTAGACATTTCCGTGCCTTCGGCGAGACAAGATGACGTCTTTGGGGGCGATGATCAAATAAAGAAATGCGTAATAGATTCGGCGTGGCTGGCCGTTTCTTCTGTTCTTCGACAGTCGATATGTCTTGAGATATATCTACGTAATTCAAATTGAATTACGTAGATGTATAGCTATCCATTCGTTCAAACATTTCTTCCCTTTGCCTAATCAATCAATCGCTTTTCGCATGCAATCCTTCCTTAAAAATCAGAAAACAGTGATCTCACTTGTACCATATACATTGATGATATACCTGCTGTGCTTGACATGACTAAAAGTCCTAACTCTTTACATCCTCCTACCAGCGATGTGACCGGATTCGTGTAAGGTAGAAAAAGGGTAAAACAAATGATAATTCTCTGAATATTGTTACGCGGAGCTACTAACGCGGCCTTGTTCTTTTAAAAATACATTTGTATTATCTCAGAAATATCTTGTTACTACCT
>NW_028234417.1:12804646-12809646 GCF_977035675.1 Penaeus japonicus
AACATCATTTGTAGTTATCAAAATTGCAATCATTTAAGTATCCTAACCATATGGGAACATTATGGAAACAGCAATATAAAGGGCCTAATTACTAAGCTTCTACAAATAAGTCCTCTAAAATCCGACGTACTTAGACATTAAATACACCAAAAACTAAAAAAGGTATTGTTACCAGTATTGGGGATCGTATACATGATTTACGTAATCACGCTCCTAAGCTTAACGTTTGTTATATTCTTTGATTTTGTTCAGACAGGTAATTAATATGGCTAATGAAAGTTCATTTAAGATCTACGGCTTTATATACTAGGCGGTTTCTTTTTACACTTTATGGCTAATAATCGACTAAATGCACATATTGAAGGAATGCAGCAAATGAGGTTTCCGATTTTTTATTTCACAATTCTATGCAGGGTCAATAGTTTATAACAAATAATACAGAGTTTTACAAAATGTTGCATGACATTGTGAGCAAGAATCGTTCTCCTTGTACTGGGTCGAAAGTCTCCTTGTGATACACAAGATTGGACTAGCGAACAACCCGTAATTAATGTCTATTTCCCTTTAATTCAGTTCAGCTTTGTTAGAAAATAACAAGGAATGTATGAAATGGGTATCTTATTTCTGATAGGTCTGCAATATGAACGAAGGCAAAAGTTTCGTTTGAGGGCTCCAACAGCTAGCAGTATACGTAGAGGGAGTACTATGTAATTGACTTTCCTTAAAATAATGTCCAAAAACTTACATACTTTGCCATGATACCGTTGTCTGCCGACTGGGATTGTCTAATCATCTGTACTTTCATCAACTTGTGTATTGTTCTTCACGTGTTGACATCATTTTGTACTAAAATGGATCAGCTAATTAGTTACCAGTTATTGTCATCCCAATTTTTCGTCAATACTCCCTTCTTATTTAAGTCTTCATCACTTTTCTACAGTATCTTCATGCATGCAAGGTCAATACCAATCACCTATGTTGTGATGGTGAAATCAAAATCCTTATTCTGTTTTAGTTTATTTTAAGGAGGAATCATTAAGATAAAATGAAGCTGCAAACCAAAATTTGCAACTTTCTGCAGTTGCCAACCATTGAGGATAAAAATCTTGGATAATGTACAGACGCTCATTACGTAATATACAACGCTCATTTACACTACTGGAATCTATGACTTGGCGTTTAGTGGACACTTTGCTGCGTCACTCAAGGTGGCTCCTTTCACCTTTGGCCACGCAGTCTGTTCCTGCGGAGAGCCCAGTGTCCCGTCGACTCCCATTTCCAGTGCAAGGTGTCACGTGGTGATGCCTAAAGACCTTGAATCAGCCGCCCCGCCACCTTAGGCCTCCAGTTCCACGGCCAGGCCAACCTTGTGACCTCCCTGGTTGAAGTTCTTTCCGTCGATGAGCGTGGACAGGGTGAGGGTGATGCCGTCTCGGACCTTCTGCTGGTAGCCCAGGCCGACCTGTGAGGAGTTATTGACCTTGGCTCGTAGGGCAGCATCCTTGTCCAGGGCATACTTGCAGCCGATGGCGAAGCGGGTAGTGTTAGAGCCAGCAGCCCATGACAGGTCCACAGCGCCCTCCAGCTCGGGGCTGATTTTGTGGAAGAGTGAGCCGCCGAACTCAGCACCATCGTTGGCGTAAGTGTGGAGAATGAAATCTGGGTTGGTGAAGCCTACAGCGAAGTTGTTCTTAGTGAGCTTTGACTTGGCTGTATCAAAGGACATCTGGTAGCCAACCAGCCAGTTCTTGTAGCTGGCGACGGCAGCACCGTTGACGACAGGGCCACCCAGGTCCAGGGTGGAGTCCAGGTTGACGGAGAGGGCGTCAGTCTTGTAGGTGGACTTGAGCACTCCAGACTTCTTGCCAGTCTGGGGGGCGAAGGTGGTGTTCAGGACCAGCTTGAGGCCCTTTGCAACCTTATCCTCAATGGCAACCTCTGTGTTGAGGGTGTTGTCTGTGTTCCACTTCTCAGTGAAGGTCAGACCTACGGAAGTAGAAAAATGATGGATATATCAACTTCTATCATTTATATTTCCATTTAGCTGTTCCCTTTACACACATCTCTACTTAGAACAGTGTACATTTAACTCTTAATACTCATATTAAATTCTCAATAAAAAACAAATGAATTAACACAGGCTTTTGAGAATGTCTAGCAATATTAATACCTAGTTTTACCATTAAGAATATGTTTTAACTAAAATCATATTGCTGTTACAAGCAAAACTGGCTACTTTACTTTTACCAAAATTCAACAATTTCATGAGGAAAAATGCAATTTGGGATTTTCACTTAATCTAAAATAGATATCTCCGAGCACATATATATAGGGAAATTCATATGCCATAAATCAGGTATGCATTACATAAAAAAGGCATCTCTTTCTCACTCACCATGCTCCTTCACCTTGTACTTGGTCTCAAGGTTACCGGCTACCTTGCCCGACTCCAGGGCATTTGTCCCACCAGCATTGATCTCGACACCAGTGGAGGTTTTGCTCTTGCACTCCAGCTTGAGCACGCCAAAGTGGTATCCCTTGCCGAATACATCCTTGGCGGACTTGCCGAGATCACCATACACTGGGGGAGCCATTGTTTATCTGCAAAGAGTGGCCTATTTATTGTTCCATCTGCTGTGCACTTTTTGTAAAACAAATATATCACTAAAACATTATCAGTGGAAATATAAGAATATTCAAGAATACTGCAACAAATAAATTCAACAAAAGATCATCAACTTTACACAAACATTTAAAATCATTCCTCCAGTCAGAAACCTAAGCAATAATCAAATCAGCAAGAATACGCAGGCAATACCTAACATTTACAATTATAGTTTAATAACTATTCTAAGCATCCTAACAGGCTCTAATGATTGGATATCTTATTACGAGCTAAATGCAACCTCTTTTTTTTCTTCCTATACACATATGAAGTACTTGAAAATTCTTTGTCAAAACCAATGAAATTCCACACTAAAGAAATGCCATTCAATAAATAAAAGTCTCAAACCATCCACAAAAAATGGAAATAAATATAAATAAACAAATGCACAGGATTTTGCATTCAGAGAAGTATATAAAACTTTCTCCATTCTCAAACAGGTTTAAAGGTGTCTTTCTTTGTTTTATCAATTTCATGTGTGAATTAAAAAAAAAAAAAAAAAAAAGTACTAAAAACCTATCAATTACACATCACAGGCAACTTGATGCATTAACATGTCTAATATCTGTATTTCGAAATAAAATCTTAAACCAGGATAACACCTGATATACAATCTTAATCAGAAAATATTCATACATGTTAACACAGACCAGGGGACCATACTTCTGCACTTGAATTTATGATCAAATCACAATCTACATTCACTAATAAAGCTTTGCAAATGTATACAAACACAAAAACTGTTCCTTATTTGCTATCTTTGCAACTTGCTTAAAACTGTTACTCTAAATAGTATTTTCTTTTTGTTTTATACTATGTACACTTCACTCTTGGCTACAAAGATAATTGCTGGTTTCAGGTTTAGTAACATGATTCATATTGATCTAAGTTACAATAAAAACACAATATGAATTAGAGAAGTGCAAGGAAACGAAATATTCATATATAACAAAATGTATAAAACTTCTCCAAAATGCACACCAAATTATTACATACATTCTTCTTGAGGTCAATAACCTTTATACTGTACACTAACCTTTAAGACTTGTGTAATGAGGCACTAACATCATAAAACTTTTCCCTTTCTTTTCTGTCAAGTATCCTTGTGTTTTTACATTATTCACTCTGTGCACATTTCAATCAAACCTTTGTCTGGAAATGTACATGTCATTTAAAACTATGAATGGTATAACATTCTTTTTTAGCTACTTCTGTAGCTGTGGTTATGGGAAACTAAGGAAACAGCTACTCTATCCTAGCAAAAGAATTGTGCACAAAAAACCCTGATGTAGAATCCCTATACCAGAAAAAAGTTTCAATTTCATATACATTTAGTAGTCACTATAGATCTTCAAACATGTATTGCTACAAATTCAGAAATTATGAAAAGGGTAGTTAATTCTTTTGCCCAAGATAATATTGCTTTTATTGATGCACTTCCTTGCAACTAGGGCTAGCGTACTTGAATAATAGAAAATGCAATTCATTTTGATTTTGTTCGTCATTCAGCTTTGTATTTCATTAATCCCAATTAATCCGCATCACTGAAAAAATGAACTGGGGAAAATTATTTAAAATACAATGACACATTCTGACCAACAGGTAAGGCAAAAGCATTTGTACACAAGTATAACCTACATTACAGCTGGGGGAGGGGGGAGATTTTTTAAATACAACTGCATACTTTATTTAAGCAACACTTGATTATGTAATGGAAAGTGTTATTTGCAATAATATGAAAGGCTTCTATAAAGGGAAAAAATTATACTTAACGTGGACAGAAATTATACACAAACAATTTAGTTATAAATGTATGTATACACAAATTATATTTCATGATGCGGTCTTATCTAATGTAGATATAGAAGTCACACAAATGCATTTACATCAAAAGCACAAAGAGCAAGTGAATAATCATTTTACTAATACATTTCTGCGCCACTTTCATTCATGTGTCTCCCAACCCCCCTAACGGCATTATAGTAAGCACCAGACCCATTAAGAAAACGGTTCCATTAACATCATGAGCACAAATGCAATGTCTAGATTCTCATTGGTCCTTAAGTATACAACCCCCATATATACACAAGCAATACAACCCTTATTTGCCAAGAAGTTAAATGGTAAACATATTAAAATATACCTATTGACATAATTATAATCTACTAACAAATGAGATGAATATCAACTAGCCAGTGGCCTTAATAATCTAGGTCAAACTTACTGATATAAAAGCAGTTATTCAAATGATCCCAACTACCTTCTCACCTTTTACACCTCGGCAAAGGCCAACAATCTTCCACCATATAAAATGTCACAAGATCAAACTTTGTAA
>NW_028234417.1:12824646-12827146 GCF_977035675.1 Penaeus japonicus
ATTCATGGCACATATGGATATAGAACTCATGACACACATGGATGTTCATTAAACACGTGGATACTCATGACATCCATGGATATAAAACTCATGACAGTGTGGCCCATGGGGAGAATCGGAGCTGCGGGGGATCTCCGAGAGAAGCCTAAAAAAGTCAGATAATTATCTTTTACTCTTCTTATTCTGCTTCTTCTTCTCCTCCTCCTCCTCCTCTCACTTCGCTTTACCTCTTCCCATTAATCCCTATCTAGGTGATTTGATAGATATATGAATAAATGAATAAATAAGGATACCCGACTTACAAAATAACCGATACCGCAAAGGAGCAACATCGATTCCAAACGGTTTCCCGACACAAACCATCAGATTCGAAAATATCAGTTGAGAATAACAACGCGAACTTCCGTATAACAAGAAATTACGCATCGACAAAGAGTTAACAAAGCCCTCATGACAATATCATAATAACAATAACTAAGTAAGAATAACTAACTATTACAAACGCTGAGGAAGAGATGAAAATACGAGTGTGAGAGTGTCGCCTTCCCGCCGGCAAGTGTGCAGGAGAGTGAGCGAAGCTGAAGTGTGAGGAGAGAGATGAGACTCCAGCCTGTTGGGAAGACCTTGTGCTGAGGATGACTTAGTGGGAAAAGCATGATGCAATGTCGCCTGGCTCGTTGCTCAGTTTGTTTTGTTGCTTAAGAGGTTGTTTTTTTGTTGTTGTCTCGTTCTATGTGAAATGTTTTTGTTTTAATCGTGTGGTAATGGTGTAAAATCACTTTGTTTTCATTGCAGTGTTGCTTGTTTGTTTTTCTGTTTTGCCCTGGTGCATAGAAACATATTTTTCGTGAGGATATTGACGGTAATTATGAAATGTACAAATCATCGGAATGGGGGTGTTTATCAAAGCTTTATGCAAATGCTCATATATTGGGAAATGTGTATGAATACGAAATGACAGGCGTAAATACGATTGGGAAACCTATGACACTCATACATGCTCCTCTGCACATACACACACTCTCACTATGACCAAGAGTATAAGAGGTTGGGAAAATGACGTTCGGAAGTGACAGATAAGAAAATATGATGGCATGAGAAGTTTCATGATAGGCAGATGATTTCGGGTGCGTTGAAATACTTCGCTTATCTGGGTACTGTGCTATATAAACCACTTAGCAATATCCATCCATACATTCCAACCATACATTCACACACACACACACACACAGAGAGAGAGAGAGAGAGAGAGAGAGAGAGAGAGAGAGAGAGAGAGAGAGAGAGAGAAGGAGAGAGAGAGAGAGAGAGAGAGAGAGAGAGAGAGAGAGAGAGAGAGAGAGAGAGAGAGAGAGAGAGAGAGAGAGAGAGAGAGAGAGAGAGAGAGAGAGAGAGAGAGAGAGAGAGAGAGAATGAGAGAGAGAGAGAGAGAATGAGAGAGAAAGAGAGAGAGAGATAGGGAGAGAGAGAAAGGAGAGTGGTAGAAAGTAGAGAGTAAAGTAATGTAGCAGATCTTGTTAATGAATTAGATGAAGTGGTGACCTAATGGCCTCTCTCTTTTTTCCTCTCTGCTTTAGTGAAGTGTAGGATGAATTAACTGAATTGATATATTTTTGTACCATTTGCTGACAGTCCTTTTTCCTCTCTGTTTGTGCCTAGCTTCCAATCATAGCATTGTTACTTCGATAACTTGTTCTAAGTCTTGTTCGTTTCCATATCTACCCTTCGCTGAGCCTGAAGAGGTGTGTGATTCATCTGGCGGGGCACCACACCCTCTCTCGCTATCGGTTGCGTTCAAGTGGCACTGCATTGGTGCCGCAGTTATCCTCACAGGGTAAATGTAACAATCTGCGAAATCCCATTGAATATATTTAGTTATTTGATTTTCACGGTTTTATCTCGTTCTAAAATTGCAAAAGGCACTTCTAAATTTAACTTTGGCTTTTCCCAAAGTAGCGCCACGATGTCTCGATATTGATTGGCTGAGTGTCCGGTGACGTCACCTTACGTCATCGTGCGCGAGGCCTCAGCCTTGCTGTGAATCATCATCAAATTTTCATTCATAGCCACTTTTTTCTTACAAATATGTGCCGAGAAACTAAGGTGGATGGTAACAATGCAGATGAGTTGATGAATGCGTATGGCCGGTAGTGATGATGCAATGTCTTCATCGCATTTGAGACATACAGATTAAATATGATTTATGATCAATGATTGCTTCCATGCATTCTTGCCGATTGCACGAACAATATGTATATATATATGTATATATATATATATATATATATATATATATATATATATATATATATATATATATATATATATACACACACACACACGCATGCATATATATATATATATATATATATATATATATATATATATATATATATATATATTTACATATAATCTATTTGTATATATACATCGACATATACATAGACACACAAACAAACACATACATACATACAAATATGTGTGAGTGAAAAATGCAGTAAAA
>NW_028234417.1:12837146-12839646 GCF_977035675.1 Penaeus japonicus
ACCTTAGGTGTGAGTGCAGGTGGTAATTAGTGAAGATGTCTAGGGAAGTCGATACATGCAGAAAGAAAGGAAAGAGAAATTGAGAAAGAATCAAGAGAAAGGAAAGAAAGTTTGGGTTAAGTGTCTGGTATTTATTTAGAAAGTTTTTTTTCTCTTTGATGTTTACATAAATTTCCTAATGGTCTGTATCGTAGTAGTGATGAATACTATTTGAAAGGGAAGATGAAAATAGAAAGAAAATGGAAAAGGAAACAAAAATTAACCATTCGAGTGTTTTCTTGGTGTTTATTTGTTTTGCTTTGTTCGGACATTTTAATGATTCTACTAAACGTGCAATGAGCGACGTAACACTGACATGGGCACTCGACAGCAAGTTCAACAGTGCAATCGTGTTGAAGAATTGACAAGGAAACCTTTATCAAGGCTTGAGAGGCCATGTGACCGCCGCCGCATACGTTTTGTACACTTTGTCGTGCTACAGGTTACTCTTTATGGTTTCCTGTGAATATTATAAGATATTTTGAATTTCAAGATACATTTTCAGTTGCATGCCCGGAACGTAAGGGAAATCATAGTGGAGATATTTACATGGAAAACGAATCAATTGTAAGGATTTGCTATGCGAGTTGTCGAGAGGCGGGGCAGGGGGAGGGGCAGAGGAAAGGGTGAGAGGTGGGGGGGAGCGGGGAGGTACTAGGGGTTGGGACGGGAGAGGATGTGCGGGTTGGAGGGGTAGAGCAGGGAGGAGGGGCAGGGTAGAAGGGTAGCGGGCCGGAGGGAGGGGGTAGGGGCATTAAGCAGAGAAGGAGTAGCTTATACTAGTCACCTACTACAGCACTTGTACTGTCTCTCGTTGACACATGTTGCTCTAGTATGTGACGTCAAGCATCATCTCGTATAGATTCTTTTTGTTGCGGTTCTTCTCGTGTTTATATTTGAAAAGCATTCGACATCTACGAATCCGTGTGTGTGTGTAGAGACACGAAGTGAGTTGGTACGCCTGCATAAGAGGAAAAAAGGGAAACACGTTTTTTCGTAACACAAGAAAAGTCGGAAGTGGTGATTTAATTTAAGCATTTAGTAGGTACTGTATCTGAAAGGAAGGCATACGATAATAGGAAAAGAAAGGGAAAGATTTCATAGTAAATTCCCCCCTTTTTGAGTGCGGCGTTTAACCGTATCTCCCTTTGAGCGGACAAATGATAACTTGCCGTCTATTTTCGGTGATGAGGCGCAACAAACATGTTTTTTTTTATTGTTGATATATACATTCGTGCCAATCCGTTTTTTATTTTTTTTTTCAACGTACGGAATGTTTAACCCCCTCATTATGATATTAATATAAATAAGTCATTATAATGGTATGTTCAATTAGTATCACTGTATATTTCTTCAGTTATTTTTTTTATTTTATGACATTACAAAATTTTAATGAGGTGAGTCCAGATATCTGTCCGTGAGGACACTGAGAGCTGTACCCAGAATACGCAACTAGCTGGCGCCTTGTCTCTTTACTTAATTGTCAAGTCGTACCCAAATGCTACATGGTTAGAGCATTAGCACGAAAGAGAAAAATCAAACTGATGAGAAATAGACAACTTTAAGATCTCTTGCGCCTATTATACAGGAGGACAGTAAGTAAGGCTGGCATTACAGACACGTCCGATGCGGAGGTTGTTTCACATTAGCGCTTCGCAGTCCGCTTGTTACACGATCTTTGGCATTGCGGTTAGAGGAGAGATGACGACCTTCTGGTCTGTCGTGATGGACTCTAGCAGGCTTGCAGTATGCAATATATGCTAATTGGCTGTGATAGGGCGTACTAGTATGGGCTGTTTGGAAAGGATTTTGTACTGCTGGGTCGAATTTTGGGGTGTCAATTTGAGTGTTGGTGAGTGTTTATGAATTGGATATTGTGGTTTCATTTTCACTTCGTCCAACTCCTCCCTCGCACTCTGTTGTTGGTCATTAGTTGCGGTTTTGCTGTCATGTGTTGGGTTTGATTATTTTTTTCGCAACCATTGTGACCTTGTGTGATTATTAGCATCTATTTTTATCATTACCACTGTCCCCATGTTCCTCCATAGGCCTACATACCTCCCACAGATAAAAGAGAAGGGAATTATGGTCTTACTTGAAAGCACCTTCATGGAAGCACGTGTGAGGCGCACTAAAAGTTTTGTTAATACAGCACGAACGCGATAATATATAGGGCGCGGTACTTCTCATGTCATCATTATAAGGTTGATATTCAATAGCAACGTGTTAAATTGTGGACGTAAAAAATATACAGAATACTGAAAGAATGAATAATAAACAGGGTTATCACAATCATATTTAAAGTCTCTAAACAACGTGTCATCTTGCAACGAGTGAAAACGTGCTGAGTAATAGAGCGATGAATAAAATCCCCCAAGCAACGAAGGTTAAAAAACTAGCTTCAGTTGGGAAATATTATGTGAAAATAATTCAGTGTATATATATGAGTGCTGTCAAAAAT
>NW_028234417.1:12844646-12847146 GCF_977035675.1 Penaeus japonicus
TAATGAAAGTACTAATAAAATGATATGGTGGTAATGATAGTAATAATAATGGCCATAATAGCAATGATAATGATGATGATACTCATCATCATCATCATCATCACCATCACTATCACCAGTCACCAAAATTATCATCACCATCAACATCATCACCATCTTCGACCAGGTCAATAAGAGATTGCAGATTGGTATCTCTTTCGGTAGTGCAGGAATGCCTCTTGCGAGTGCGAGAGGGGGAGGAGAGGGGAAGGGGAGGGAGAGAGAGGAGAAGGGGAGGTAAAAGGAGAGAGGAGTAGTAGAAGAGTAGAAGAAGTAGTAGTAGTAGTTGTAGTAGTAGTAGTAGTAGTAGTAGTAGTAGTAGTAGTAGTAGTAGTAGTAGTAGTAGTAGTAGTAGTAAAAGGAGAGAGAGAGAGAGAGAGAGAGAGAGAGAGAGAGAGAGAGAGAGAGAGAGAGAGAGAGAGAGAGAGAGAGAGAGAGAGAGAGAGAGAGGGAGAAATCAAGGTAAAGGCAGTGATAAGATAAGTTAACACCTGCTGTAATTACACCGCCAGAGCTACTTATAACGCCCATTGGTATTTTATGATTAACTAGAATAATATAAAACACGGTATTAGTTTATAGTGAACATGTTCCACAAAGAGTTATAAAATAAAAGGAATCTATCCAATAATTCGATTTAACCGATGATACTAACCAAAATAGCTAACAAGCAAATATAAACAAACAAATATCAGAATAAACAAGTGATAACCAAATAGCTCAGGCAGAGGAAGGGGGTTATGACGTCATCAGGCAGTGGCGCGCTCGAGGCAGTGTTATAGACGACGTGTTCCTGGGATGAGTCACGGGGGAAGGACCTGGGTGCCTCCGGGGCCGTCTGATGGATGCACCCAGCCTTCCTCGTCCTTCCCCCCCTCCCCCCTGCTCTTTCTCCTTCTTCATTTGCTCCTCCGCCTCATTAGTATTAGTTTTACTATTATTATTATTGTTATTATTATTATTATTATTATTATTATTATTATTATTATTATTATTATTAATATTATTGTTATTATTGTTATTATTATTATCATCATCATCATCATCATCATCATCATCATCATCAGCATCATCATCATCATCATCATCATCATCATCATCATCATCATCATCATCATTATTATTATTAATATTAGTTGAATTTAAGGATATTAACAATAGTTATAATTATAATAGTAATGATAATCATTATTTTTCATTGCTGTAATCACTATCATCTTCATAACCATCATTACTGTTACTATTGTTATTTCTGTCATTATTATTTTCATCATTATGATTTTGCTGTCGTTTATTGTTGCTATTGGTACTTTTGTTGTATTAGTAATCTTTTGTGATGTATTTTTCATAAGGAGATGATATTACCTAACGAGTTTAGTCTCATACGCAGCTGTTGAGATGGATTGAGGGGGGAGGGGGGCGGAAACTCACGATTCATTCTCTGTAATTAGAGTTGTTGGTATTATGCTCTCTCTCTCTCTCTCTCTCTCTCTCTCTCTCTCTCTCTCTCTCTCTCTCTCTCTCTCTCTCTCTCTCTCTCTCTCTCTCTCTCTCTCTTTTTAAGCCAGGCCACCCACCCACCTCCCTCAGGTTTCGAGAAAGAGGAAAAGAAAAGACGCCTCCAGCGGGCTAGTTTTTTTCCATTTTTTTAACCAAGCAACTCACCCGGATCCCGCCAGCCGCTCCTCCCCGCCCTTGTGTGTTCTGAGAAAGCCGAATGGACGCGAGGGATGCTCTTGAACAACGCTGATCCTTTTTCGTCGTCAATAACATTCGATTAAGGGACCGAGGCAAGAGGTCGTGGGTTTGCGTTTGTTGTTGTTTGGTTACCACAAGATGTCTTCGGGAGGGGAGGCGGGGATGTGGGTTATGTGGGGAGGAGGGGAGGGGAGGGGAGGGAAAATGTTGAAGGGGAGAGGAGAGGAAAGTAGAGGAGAGGGGAGGGGAGGGGAGGAAAGGGGAAAGGTAAGGAAGGGAGAAAAGAAAAGGGGTAGGAAAATGATAGGATAAGATAGGAAAGAAGAGGAGAGCATAGGTGATGAGAAAAGTGAAACCGAGAGAGTGTAATAGAATAAAGGAAAATAAGCATAAAGAAAAAAACGAAACAAAGGTGAACTGAAGCAAAACGGTGGAGATATGAGAGGAGCATTGCGGCCATAGCAACTTGCAGAACATGACTCGTTTGCAACATGTTGACCGCGAACGAACCCTTCTGAAATGACGCCTCCTCTCGGTCTCGCTTTGTTGCCGCGGCTTTTACGCATTTGGCTATTTTTTTGCGCGTCGGAGTGGGGTTTGAGCGACGGTGTTCTAGAATTAGCCTCCCTCATGCTTTTTCTTCTAAGTTTGTTTGTTTTCCTCGTTTATTTGGTCTTTGTTATTGTTGTTGTTAGCATTGTCACTGGTTTTCTTTGTTGTTGCCGTCGCCGTCTTTCTCTGATATCGTTTTTCTTCCCCTTCT
>NW_028234417.1:12857146-12862146 GCF_977035675.1 Penaeus japonicus
TCTCTTTCTCTCTTTCTTTCTTTCTTTCTCCATTTCTTTCACTTGCATTACATATACATAAAACGCAAAAAGAGATTAAATACACACGCATTGGCAAAGCTCCTGCAATGACACTCTTTGCACATGTACTCCGCAACCTTGGCACAGTGTCAAGATCTCTCCGCGGCTTTGTGTCAGTGCCTCCGTATGCTCGGTCGGCTGGCACACTCTTTATGATGCCATTATTGCCCTCGTGTTCAGTATCTTGTTCATGAGGCAGTCTGTCATGGCGTAACTGCTGCTGGTATGTCAGCGCTAGTTGAACGTACGGTGATCTTTTTTTTCGTGTGTTAAGTGTCCCTTCCGTTTATCGTGTGGTGGCATATCACGTAAGGGATGTTGGTTTGCATGGACCATGACTGCGTCGTTCGTTGAATACATGGAGCGAAAAGATAGAGAAAGAAAGGCATTTCTTACCTTTGACCTTTTGGTGCAGTCATGATCCTAATACAGCTTATATTATCACTTGAAAAAAAGTGAAAAAGAAGAAGCCAGTAAGAGCATCGAAGGAGGATGTGACGTGGCTTTAAGACGGAGGTGGCGGTCAGACATCCTGCGGTATCACACGAGCCCCAAGGTGCCTCTCCCGACGGCGTCTCTTCCAGCGCATCGTCACACGCGTCATGACCTTCTGACCCGTTATCACAGGCCGGGCAAGGGTCGCGTGCCCATCGATTTGTTTTTCTGTCTTTCCTCTTTCTTTTTTTAGCATGGCATGTAGAGATGAAACGCGTTAGTCATGGATTTGAGGCATTAGCGTCTCCCGTAGGAGGTGTGAATGGTGTCATGAGTTAGTATTCTAGTTCATGCACGTGGCTTCACTAGAGTAGTAGGCACGCAAGGGGGTTAAGCAGGCACGTCTGGCGACCTCGATTGTGTATGCGAGATTATCTCAGTAATGCTCTTAAGACGGCAGGAGGGACTCGTGAGCCAGCCACCCTTTTACTACTTAGCGTTACTAAAGGTAAGGCAGACGAGGGGGGGGGGGAGAGTAAGAGAGAGAGTAAGTGAATGAGTGAGTGAGTGACTGTGAGGGAGTGAGAGTGAGTGATGAGTGAGTGACTGTGAGGGAGTGAGAGTGAGTGATGAGTGAGTGACTGTGAGGGAGTGAGAGTGAGTGATGAGTGAGTGACTGTGAGGGAGTGATGAGTGAGTGACTGTGAGGGAGTGAGAGTGAGTGATGAGTGACTGTGAGGGAGTGAGAGTGAATGATGAGTGAGTGACTGTGTGGGAGTGAGAGTGAGTGATGAGTGAGTGACTGTGAGGGAGTGAGAGTGAGTGATGAGTGAGTGAGTGACTGTGAGGGAGTGAGAGTGAGTGATGAGTGAGTGACTGTGAGGGAGTGAGAGTGAGTGATGAGTGAGTGACTGTGAGGGAGTGAGAGTGAGTGATGAGTGAGTGAGTGACTGTGAGGGAGTGAGAGTGAATGATGAATGAGTGACTGTGAGGGAGTGAGAGTGAGTGATGAGTGAGTGAGTGAGTGACTGTGAGGGAGTGAGAGTGAGTGATGAGTGAGTGACTGTGAGGGAGTGAGTGATGAGTGAGTGAGTGACTGTGAGGGAGTGAGAGTGAGTGACTGTGAGGGAGTGAGAGTGAGTGAGTGAGAGTGAGTGAGTGAGTGAGTGAGTGAGTGAGTGTGAGTGAGTGAGTGTGAGTGAGTGAGTAAGTGAGTGAGTAAGTTAGTGAGTGTGAGTGAGTAAGTGAGTGAGTAAGTGAATGAGTGTGAGTGAGTGAGTGAGAGAGAGAGAGAGAGAGAGAGAGAGAGAGAGAGAGAGAGAGAGAGAGAGAGAGAGAGAGAGAGAGAGAGAGAGAGGGGGGGGGGGGCAAGGTTGGGGAGCGAGAAAAATGGAGTAAGTAAAAAGGGGGGGAGCAAAAATAGAGGAGAGAAAATAATATAAACAAGCAAAGGATAATGGCATACGAACCGCTATGAAAGAAATAACCAAGAAAAAAAACACGAAATATTACCAAAATACGAGTCATTTCCGCGGGACCGTGAGAACGGAAAGAAGGCAAGTTTTGAGGGAAATACCTTAGAAATATGAATGATACATTTTTCCCTTTAATGACTGGTTTTAGCTTATTGATTTATTCATTTTAATTAATTGATTAGTTCGTTAATTAATTTATTGATTCATTTATCTATTATATTTTACTGTATTATTACTCTGTGTGTGTGTGTGTGTGTGTGTGTGTGTGTCTGTGTCTGTGTCTGTGTCTGTGTGTCTGTGTGTGTGCCTGTCTGTCTGTCTGTGTACGTTTGCGCTCGTCCGTTCGTGTGTTAGTTTGTGTTTGTCTGTGTCTGTATACGTGTGCGTCAGTTTTTATGTCTGGTTGGGTTTATTTCTGTGTCTCAGTCTTACGGTGTGCACGCACGTGAATTTCACAAGAATAACTGGTGTTCGAGTTTGACTCAAAGAAATTCTTTTTAATCGAAACTTGTATTTGTATTGTCTTGATGACTTGCTTAAGTGACTCAGGCATTGGTTAAGGAGTAGGAAAGGTATAAAAAAAAAAACGGTACGATTCGCTGGTGTATACTTAAGAGGCCAATATATATATATGTATATATATATATATATATATATATATATATATATATATATATATACAAATATGTATATTTATAAATAAATTAATTAATATATACATTTAAAAGTATATATATATATATATATATATATATATATATATATATATATATATATATATATATATGTATATATATGTATATATGTATATATATATATATATATATATATATATATATATATATATATATATATATATATATATATATATATATGTCGTTTTAACCAAGCCGAGGGGGTCGTATTTCGTTGCAGCGGTGCCTCTGGTATTTTATGTTCCTCGTCTTTTTTCTCCATCTTCTTTCCTCCTATTTTCCTCTCCTCATCTCTTCTTTCCATCTCCTTTCCTATTTCCTCTTCCTCGCCTTCCTTCTTTTTTTCCCCTTTATCTCCGTCTCCTATTCCTTCTTATATCCCTCTCTTTCTCTTTTTTTCTTCCTATTCCATCCTTTATTCTCTCCGTCTCCCTTTCCTTCCTATTTTTTCCTGTTCCCCCTCAATGAAGATTTGTTAGAAAAGTGTGATAGAAAAAAGAAAACACACACACACACACACACACACACACACACACACACACACACACACACACACACACACACACACACACACACACACACACACACACACAAAATCTGCAGAACTCTGCGTATTTTCATCTCTCGTAGTTTGTACATTGCTCTCCTTCATAACTTCAGCTCCCTTATGTTTTAAGATGTATAAAATATAATGTCCGCTGCTTGGTTATACTCACAGGTATTATACTGAAGTCCGTCAGGAGTGAGATAAGAGGTAAGATGAATGAAACAGTTCTATCCATAGACTGTATGCGTGGTTGTCATGAAAGTTGGAAACTCAGCTGACGAGACATGTCCACGACGTGTTTTTTTACATTGCCGATTTTCGGGGGTGATGTGATCTAGGATTTGGCATGGTTCGGTTGCTAGGTACTGAATTTATATATTGTTTTATGATTGTTTGGGTATGAAAATGGTATAGCAGAATTTTATCAATTAGATATGAATATAAATATGAAATAAGGAATATATATCTACTCTTCATCTGGGAAAACTAAAATTGGGCATTATATAAAAGTAAGGATAGGGGGGGGGGATGTGTAGAGTGCAGGAGGGTTTCGTAATCGGTGTAGAATATTTCCGAATGAAGTTTCGCTGGCACCTGTAAAGCAGCACCTGATGATTGGGTGAGTGCCAGGCATGCTGTTATGTGTGCAAGGTGTGGAATAGGTGGTTAGAATTGAATACTAAGTCTGTTTCATTTTTTCTAATCATCGTTACCATCATTATTTACTTTAGAGGGGGAGAGAGAGAGAGAGAGAGAGAGAGAGAGAGAGAGAGAGAGAGAGAGAGAGAGAGAGAGAGAGAGAGAGAGAGAGAGAGAGAGAACGCGAGCGAGAGCGACGGGGTATTGAGAGAGGAGAAAGAGAAGACAAAGAACATTAAAAAAAAAACACCTCAGGCCGTGCCCGGTTTTGACCCTCCACTAAGGAAAGGAAAAAAAAAGAAAGAAAAAAAAGAGAAAAATCCCCCCCCCGGCGCCCTTTCGTCTCCCCTCACCACTCTTTCTCCTCTCCCCCCACACCCTCCCCTCCTCTTCCCATTTCGCAACCGAGGGGACGCAACTGTCTTTCGAGAGACGGAAAGCTGTTCTTGTTAGTCGCAGGGGCTCTCTCTCGCCGGCTGGCATTCTGCGGGCTACTTACGATACGCTGTGGGTAGCTGTTGCGTGGCTGGCCTCGAAGAAGCTTGGGCTGTGGGCTTTCTCACCCCCCCCCTCACTTCTACGCCCTACGCCCTCCCCCCCCCTCCCTTCGAGAGACAAAAGACGAT
This sequence comes from Penaeus japonicus, assembly GCF_977035675.1. Taxonomy (NCBI): domain Eukaryota; kingdom Metazoa; phylum Arthropoda; class Malacostraca; order Decapoda; family Penaeidae; genus Penaeus; species Penaeus japonicus. Next base: position 12,861,624 of record NW_028234417.1, read on the forward strand.
GTGGCGTTGTGGGTTCACTGCCTCATACAAGCCCTGATTTTGATGTTGTGGCTGGTCAGGGCCAAGTCGTGCTTTTCCGTGCTATGTGTTGTTATAAAAGTGTCTCGTGGCTTGAGAAGTTTTGAGTGAAGTGATTCAAGGAGTGTGTTATAGGGCGTGTGGAAAGGGGTGGGAATCGGGTCGGGTCGGGTCGTTGGTGGGTTGGATCACCGCCCAAGGTGTTACAGTCAGTATTTTGCCTGTTTATTTCTGTATATATATCCGCACACGCGCACCACACCAAACGTAACGACACCACATCATACCACACCACACCACACGCATACACGCACGCAGACACACACACACACACACACACACACACACACACACACACACACACACACACACACACACACACACACACACACACACACACACACGCACTCAGCAACAACGATTCAACAAAGCTGATCCCGTTTTTTTGTATGCTCACCTTTAAGCAAAAACAAAGACAAAACAGAATGTAATGAATAGGGGGGAG
>NW_028234417.1:12869646-12874646 GCF_977035675.1 Penaeus japonicus
AAGCAGCTATCAGCACACTGCACGCTATAAAGAGGGTTTACGCTTGTGTATATTCGACACACTGTCGCTTGCTCTCTCTCTCTCTCTCTCTCTCTCTCTCTCTCTCTCTCTCTCTCTCTCTCTCTCTCTCTCTCTCTCTCTCTCTCTCTCTCTCTCTCTCTCTCTCTCTCTCTCTCTCTCTCTCTTTTTCTATCTATCTCTATCTCTCTCTCTCGGTCGCTTCCCTCAACCCGGACGCAAGTTCGTCCCTATTGTTAGTCTTAGGTCACTGAACTCAAAAGTTCAGCTTAAATAAGAGAACAAAAAAAGAGAAAAAAAAAGAATGTCAGATCTATTTTTTCTTTGTGATTTTTTACACACGAGCGGACTTCTTTCAGTAATTAGGCAAGCGAGTAGGGTAATTAATCATCTCGTTAAGACGATGTTATTATTTTATGAAAATTCCTCTCTGCTGTTGTAAAGAAAACTCGCTGTCCGTTTTAGTTTTACATTTAGTTTGTTGCATCGGTTATCTTTTTTGTGACTGTAATAATGATGTTTCATTGCTTTAATCTAGTGCAGTTAATTGTATGAGAGAAAGAGACAGAGATATAAAGAAGACAGAGAGAGAGAGAGAGAGAGAGAGAGAGAGAGAGAGAGAGAGAGAGAGAGAGAGAGAGAGAGAGAGAGAGAGAGTGAGTGAGAGAGGGGGGGGGGAGCAGGATTTCCGTCCGCAGAAGTAAGAAACCACAAGCCACGCCTTAAGATGAATTTAGACTACTTTTTTCGGTGAAATCTCACTATGACGATAGCAAATACGAGAATATGTAATTGATTTGTTTGACTGTTATGATTGTTTGTGAATAAATACTATCATATAGATCTATCGCGCGTGCGCTGTATACATGTTTTTATGTATTTATATGTACCTACATGCATACCAGATGTATCCATCTATTAGACAAGACTAATAGATATTCAAATTTCAGCTGAGTATAGCTGTAGTTTCCGACAGATCGAAGCCCATGCCACGGCCTTGTACCTATGGCTCGCCCTCTGACGCATGCGCATTTCGACGAGGCAGTTGAATGATGGATCACTCTGACATTTGATATTTATCATTTATTTGTTTTCCGTTTCTTTCTGATGTTGTACTGTAAAGGACGGATGATATATTAGTAGGTATTAGTTTTAAGTTATTGGGACAGTGCGTGCTTGAATTTGTTTGTTTATGTATGTGCTTGTGTTTGCGTATGTTTGTTTGTAGAGGAAATGTGAAAAAATAGTGTGTGTAGAAAAACTTGTATCATTGCAAACTTTTTAACCAATGTTTGTCTCTGAAACGGTGGCTTATTTTTTCAGTTTTTCCTTTCTTCTGTCACTGTGCATATTTATTTGCCCGTGGATATTCAACACGTCAGAATAATAGCACCCTTTTAAATCATGGCTAAGACCTTACTTATCCTTTGACTACTGTGTACGTGAGGGCGTAGTCTTCTTTCTTTCTCTCTTTCCTTCTCTTCTTCATCAAATGCTCTGACACGGCGAAGGAACCCCGCCATAGTAGACGTCGTCGCTTGAGACTGGCACTCGGCAACAAGATTTGAGCCAATCACAGCCTAGCCTGTCCTGGGCACTCACCTGTCATGCTGTCCTTGGCACTTGACACTGGCGTGACACACACTTGGTTCTTACCATACGATTCTTTCTATTGTGTCAGTGTGTTTGTTTATTGTCATCATTTTTTTAAAGATCGCAGATGTCACCATGAGAAAGGACAGGTCCACAAATCTGGGCTTTAGTCATCGCTGGACCGAGACGGTATATTGTGCTATGAGCCGTTGAGGGAGATGAGGCGGAGGAACGTGGAATGTGAGTGATTTTTATGAAAGGGGTGTAGGCTAAGAATGTGGTTAAGGGGGAGAGGAGCTGTAGGGAGATGAAAGGAGAGTGAGAGTGAGAATGTGAGAGTGACAGAGACAGCGACAGAGAACGCTGGCCACATCGTCTCCTATTCCTTCGAGATACCTCTAACTGTGACAGATCTCTCATTGCGAAAAGCTGTACGCAGAATTGATAAAATTAGCTCTAGCATCTCCCTCCTTGTCACGCACACTCGCATGCATGCACGAACGAACACACACATATACACACGCACGCACGCACGCATGCACGCGCATCAATATCACCTGCAGCAACAGGTAATAGACACACTCAAAGTAAACAAAAGATGAATGCGCAACACAACACTCCACACAAATCCTGAAGCCAGAATGAAATGTTTTCTTACTAAAACCTTTTTTTTTGTAAGCTTTGTAAATAAGTTAATTAAGGTTGCGTTGTGAAAGCCAGACCGTTGCTCTTTTTTCTATTTTTTTCTTTTCTTTTTTCCTCCTTTACGTAATTAGTTAAGACGCCTTTTGGCGTTCTGACCGTGATTCTCCGACGATGGCGGAGAATCACGTATGCATGCATGTATATAGAAGAGGAGGGGAGAAGAGCGGAGAGAAAAAGAGAAGAACAAAGGAAATTAGAGAAGAGAAAAGAAAAGAGGAGAGAAGAGCAGAAAGAGAGAGAGAGACTGTACACTGTCTGCTGTACGAACCTTTTCATTTGCAGATAAAAATCGTGATAAATTACTGTCATCTCTACTGTCTACGAAAAGTAATGTCTTTCTAAAAGTCTAGAAATAAGAAAAAGTTCGTGGTGGAATACCTCCTTTGAAATAACCTTAAGTTACTCCTTTAACTTTTATCGTTTTCTATGTTGATTCCGCTGTATGTGGCCCAGTTGCCACTTTTGTGTTGTTATTCCCCCTGATACTTAAGGAAATTCCAAGGAAGTGCTGTTACTTTGCTTATTTATTTGTTCTTGTTATCTTCAATCGTATTATAAAAGATGAATCATGTTTCCGTGCGTTTGTTAATAATAATGCCGTTATTGTTATTATTTTTTTTATCATAAGTAATGTTATTTCTTGTAGTATTGTCATACTTATCGTTTATTATTATTATCATTATTATTATTATTATTATTATTATTACGATTATGATTATTGCTGTGTTTTATTATTACTATTATTTGTTATCGGTATTTTTATCATTAGTATTGATTGTTATTTTTCCTTATTATTGCAATTATTTGTGGCTATTATTATTATAATCATCATTATTGTCATCATCATCCTCATCATCATCATCATCATCATCTTCACCATTACTATTTGTACTGTTATTATCATTATTATTAGTAGTAGTGGTAGTAATAGTAGTAGCAGTAGTAATGATGTCGTTGCTGTTGTTGTTATCATTATTATTGATATTATTAAGTTTGTTATAATTTGTGTTATCATTATTATTGTTATTGTTATTATCATTATCATCATCATCATCATCATCATCATCATCATCATCATCATCATCATCATCATCATTATTGTTTTTGTTATTATTATATATTTTTTTATTATAATTATTAGCATTATTATTATCATTTAGTATTTTCATTATATTGTCACTTCCTTGGCATTAGCTTTAACTGCCAAGAAGGTTATTTGTAAATGGCTACAGATGAACTTTCTGAGACGAAAATAGCATTCATGTCATACTATTGTCATTATTTATTTGTTTGTTTTTATCCGTCTGCATGTCTTCGTTATGCGCAATGCTGACTTTCATTTATTACGAAAGGGAAATTAACCTATGTAGTGTAATCATATTTGAAATCATTAATAGTATCGTTTGAATGACCTGTAACCCTTTTATTAGCATGCCTGAGTCCTTTTCTGAATAAGCAGTGGACTTTTCGTCTTTATTTCGAGTACTCTTTTTGTAAAATCACCGATGGCATGGATCCAAAACTCGAAGATTCGGATGTTGAAGGAGGCACTCGGCCCCTGTGTCCAGAATCCTCAGGCACTGTTGCCACAACTGCTGCCACCACCACTACCACCACCACCACCACCACCACCACCACCACCACCACCACCACCACCACCACCGCCACCACCACTACTGCTATTACTGCCTGTGCTACGCTTACTCTTACTACTGCTACTATATCTATCATCACTATTGTTACTAGTGGTTCTTTTATGATATGTTCAATACAATAAGATGCGATAAAAACTCATGCCGATGTCGATTATTATTATACTCATCATCAATGCCATAATCACGAGCATAATTGCACTAGTCTGCCCCCCAAACTAAACTGTGGAACAGCCCCAACCCTTCCCTCCCCTCGTATCTTCCCCCCCACCCCCGTCACCTGCCTGTCCCCCCTGCCCACTGCCATCTACCCTCTTTACCCCCTGGCGTCCCCTCCCCCCCACCCCTTGGGCACTTCACTCACAGCATCACCTTGACATTTTATGCGGTATAAATACTTAAAAGAAGTACAGCTATTTGTGTCAGGGTGCCCCGAGCCTGGCAGCGGTCGGGCGCGAGAACGGGCGTAGGTGGAGGGTAGACGGATGGATGAGTGGTTGGACGGATGGATGGATGGATGGATGGATGGATGGATGGATGGATGGATGGATGGATGGATGGACGGACGGACGGACGGATGGATGAGTGGATGGACGGATGGATGAGTGGATGGACGGATGGATGAGTGGATGGACGGATGGATGACTGGATGGACAGATGGATGACTGGATGGATGGATAGATTGGTGGATATACGTGATGATACTCTCTTTGATTAATAGCAACACTAACAATGGTTATGGCGATGGAAAATGTGATAGTAATAATGACCCTAATGAAAATGCAAATAATGGTCGAAGTGATAATAATGATATTAATAATGAGAATGATAATAATGGTGATAATGATAATTATTTCATTTATAATAATGATGATTATAATTGTAATAAAAAATAAATAATAATGTGGAATAATTATGATAATGATAATGATGATTATGATAAGTGGGGAAATGATGATAACATTAAAATGTACACGGAAGTTTGATGTGCCAGTCCTATTTTCATAAATTAGCTCAGCTTACCCGACTCCC
>NW_028234417.1:12884646-12892146 GCF_977035675.1 Penaeus japonicus
CACACACACACACACACACACTTCACAGCATTGCCAATTGATTTTCACGAACCAAATATATCGTTACGCAGTACTTTTATTCAAAGAGGAATCTATGTGGTAAACTGCGATATTACAAGAAATTGGTTACACAATAACACTTATAAGACTCCACGTGTATGATAATCACGTAACGTTTCCGATATGACGCAACGTTTCTTGCGAGCTAAAAGGCGCATGGAGGGACACGTGGAAGGACACGTGGAGATCGAAGTGAGGCGCGCCAAGACTTTTAACAAACAGTGAAATGGAGGAAAGAAGAATGCCTTTCGTCTTGACTATTGACCTGAATGCAAGTCGCAAAATATAGTGTTACTTTCTGGTCAGAATTCGTGTGACATTATAAACGGGATTTGCAACGTGTTATTTTTTCATATATATTGTTTGTGTGTGTTGTTTTGACTTTTGTGGTTTCTTGACCCCCCCCCCCTCTCTCTCTCTCTCTCTCTCTCTCTCTCTCTCTCTCTCTCTCTCTCTCTCTCTCTCTCTCTCTCTCTCTCTCTCCCTCTCTCTCTCTCTCTCCTCTCCTCCTCCTCCTCTCTCCTCTCCCTCTTCCTCTCTCTCTCCTCCTCCTCCTCCTCCTCCTCCTCCTCCTCCTCCTCCTCCTCCTCCTCCTCCTCCTCCTCTCTCTCTCTTTCTCTTTTCCTTCGTTTTCCCATTTACTTTTGACTTTTAAGCGCACAACACAATGACTGACACTTTTATACACTTATGTATAAATAACAATTTGTCTGGGACGTTGTTGGAAAAAAAATCATGAAAAATGACAATATGTTGGCGGTGCTTTTCTGGATTTTTTTTTCCTCCTCGGAACGACAGATGAAAAATGTCAGCGTTGTTTGTGTAGCTCGCTTCTTGGAGACTCCCTCTTCTGGCTATTGATGGAAGAAGTTTTAGGAAACGCGCATATCTGAAACCACATGCGTTATAGGAGGACAACTCCAAGGGACGAGGAATTCTGTGGATCGATGCTTTTGCAGTTGCTCTGATAAACACGGATGGTAATCCCGTTGCATAGTGAGTGTTAAATGATGCTGGGAGTGGAGCGGGGTGGACGGAGGCGGAGGAAGTTTCTGGATGTTTTCCACCTGGCGGGGCAGCGTTGTCTCGCCTCGCCCTCCGCCTCGGCCACCATTCATGCGCTCATGAGGGCGACTCGCCGATCAGCTGGGCCTCCAGCTATGAGCGGAGGACTCCGACTGCTTGTGCATCCGTTCATACGTGTAGGGTGCGGTGGGCGGGGCGACGGCGCTGTAAAAATACCTGTCGTTTGGCAATGTTTAGGACAAATGCGCAGCGTGGGCACCGGTGCCAGCTCTGTGAAGGTCATACCCATCGCCCGAGAGGGGCTGCCGCACCCAGTTTGCTCTGGCACCAGTTGTCGCCACCGCCCCCCGCGCCTCGGCTCCGCCTGACTCGAGCGCACGCCGCTCCGTCCTGCTCGCCCTCCTTGCTCGCCGCGTCGGCACAGGGGCGTCGTTGCGCCCGAAGCCGAAGGATATACCCGCGAACATTGTGAAACTTAGAAAAAGAGGAAAAGGACTGGGTCGTTATGGTGTTCCCGACGTGAAAGGGAAGTGATGAGGGTGCTGTTTTACGGTTGAAATTGTAGTGGCAGTGAATTTAGTGTAGGAGCCAGTGAGCCACGGATGGTTGAGTGTGCAAGTGCGCAAGGAGTGGCGCTGTGATGGAAGGACCGCATGTGGTCCGCCCGTTGCGTCCCGCGCAGTGCCACGCCTCTCTCTTTGACCAGCTGGGAAGCGTGCTGGAGGCGCAACCGTCGCGCTCCTACTCGGGGGACGACGCGGAGCCCGAGTCCTGCGCCGACGCGAACCCCCTCAAGCGGTCTTGGTCCTACGACGAACGCAAGTTCGGACAGTTGGGCCGCGGCGGCGATGCCCAGGACAGAGGCCTCGACGCCCACCCCGCCCACCTCCCGAAGTCCGCTATGATGCCTCCCCCGCCGCCCCTCGACCACGACACGCGCCGCCAGTTAGACGAGTTCGAGGAAGTGATCTCGCGCATGGAGACCATGAACGGCGGCGACGCGTCGTCCCGCCAACATGCCATGCCGCCCCCGCCGCCGCCGCCGCCGGCCTACCCGGGTAGCGCCCACGCCCAGCGCTCACCCGCCCACCACCATATGGGCATTCAACACAGTCTGCATACACAGCACTCGCACATGCCGCCTCCGCCGCCACCGCAGCAGCAGCATCAACAAGCACAACAGCAGCAGCATCTGCAGCAACAGCAGCAAGTGGAACAGCAAGAGCTGCTACAGGCTGTGCTGCACCATCATCACCAGCAGCAGTATGAGTCCGGCGGGACCGGGCAGAGCGTGGGCGGCTACGAGTGTGGGTGCGGGGGCAGCCAGATGGAAATCGGCGGGGGCGGCGAGAATTTCCTAGCGCCCACCAGCGAGGCGCACCTCTCGATCCCGCAACAGGTGTCTCCGCACGTGTCCCCGCACGTATCACAACAGGTGTCCCCGCATGTGTCCCAGCAGGTGTCCCCGCACGTGTCCCAGCAGGTGTCCCCGCACGTATCACAACAGGTGTCTCCGCACGTTTCTCGGCAGGCCTCACCCCACGTGTCGCCGCAGGTGTCGCCCTTCACCTCACCGCACACGTCGCCGTCCGCGGCCGCCACGCCGCCCATCCACTCGCGGCCGTCCACGCCCGTGTCGTGCCCGCCCTCGAGGCGTTCCTCCTCCGAAGCGTTGCCCTCGTCGCTGCAGCCGCCCCCGCTCTCCGTGCCCATCTCCTCCTCCTCGCAGTCGCTGTCGCAGCCGTCCACGCCGACGCCGCAAGTCAAGATCGAGGTGACGGGCCCGTGGGAAGCCGGGGGCGGGGCCAACGGCATCGATGGGCGTGTCCTGGGCCTCCCTCCCCCCGCGTGAGTACCTGGAGACTACATGGCACTCCTTTAGCAATACGACTCGCCTCCTTGCGTCTCCTTAAGGATGGTTACTTGAAGGAGGCCGTAAAGCCATTAGAGAATGACATCACGGTTCGTTAAAGGTCATTAAGCGTATGGTCCCAGCCATAAAAAACGACCTTATCGGCACTTTGAGGTTTACACTTATAGGACTCTCTGGTGTTTATCGCAGAGCTTCGGTACCAAATATTAGCTTAAGGAACCCGGGCGTCTTGGTTGTGATGCCTTATCAAAACACTGCTCGAAATAACATTCCCTTAAATTTGAGACTATTTGTTCAGCAGAACGTTGATCACCATCGTCACTTCCTGCCGCTTGATGCATTGGATATTATTATTTTACCTTTTCTGATTTCATTGCGTATAAATCGTATTGAGAGGAACATTCAGCCTCTTATGCAGATCATTCGATATTAATATAGACGTCATTTTATGCCACTCTACTGGCCACTGGATATTGTTATATTAGCCATTTAATGGTGTTATCCTTGCCATTTTGGGATTGTTAAACTAGCCGCTCGATATTACTCGCAAGCCGTTTGATACATACGCGGAATGCATACTACAGCTTGAGAAGCAAAAGGAGCAAAACTTGCTTTGGGAGGCAATGGAGCTGGTGAAGTTTCTGGCACGTCGGGTGAGGAATGTGTGAAGAAGACGAGGCTGATGTTTAGTGGTGTTTGTGTATTGGCAACGGGATAAGTGCTGGAGGAGGAGGGGGTAGGAGGTATGGGTGGAAGAGGAGGGGGTGGAGGAGGAGAGGGTAGGAGGTATGGGTGGAAGAGGAGGGGGTGGAGGAGGAGAGGGTAGGAGGTATGGGTGGAGGAGGAATGGGTAGAGGAGCGGGAGGAGGTATAGGTGTTGGAAGTGGGGGAATGAGTGGAGGTGGGGATGGAGGTATAGGTGGAGGAGTAAAAGGTGAGGGGTATATGAAGAGAAAGTCCACCTCCTCTTCCCTCTCCTCCTCATCCTTCCATTATTACCATTACTACTACTTCTATTATTATTACTAACACCACTACTACTACAACAACAACTACTACTATTACTACTACAATAACTACTGCGATTACTATTGCTTTTACTACTACTACGATTACAACTACTACAATTAATATTATTATTACTATTATTATTACTATTATATTCTATTACTACTACCACTGTTATTTATACTACTACCACTACCACTACTGCCACTACTCTTACTACTGCTATTTCTACTACTGCTACTACTACTACTCCTACTACTACTACTACTCCTCCTCCTCCTCCTCCTCCTACTCCTATTTCTACTCCTACTCCTACTTCTACTCCTACTCCTACTCCTACTCTTACTCTTACTCTTACTCTACTCTTATTCCTACTCCGACTCCTACTTCTACTCCTACTCCTACTCCTACTACTAGCCTATACTGTCTAGTTTAAACCATTGATTCAACCTGAAATGCTAAACTTCAACTCTACGGATATCCCCTGTACACCTTGGGTATCTCCGTGTCAAGTGGACCTTAGACTTGAGTGGACGGGATATTTAGGGTGGATGTGGAGAAAGCGTGGAAAATAGAGAGGGGGGGGGGGGTGATCATTGATAAGTATATATGCTGATTGAAGTCTGTAAGTAGTTGAGTTGATCAAGGAAGATGCAAGTTTCACAAACTTAGTGCAACGTTATATTGCATATTGCAGCGTAGTATCTTGGTGGTTTTGTTACTTTGAATATCCTTTTGTGAAAGCTTGAGAAGCACTGCTCTTACTCTGCCCCCCTTCTCTTTTTCCCTCTCTCTCTCTCTCTCTCTCTCTCTCTCTCTCTCTCTCTCTCTCTCTCTCTCTCTCTCTCTCTCTCTCTCTCTCTCTCTCTCTCTCTCTCTCTCTCTCTCTCTCTCTCTTTTTCTCTTTCTCTCCTCTCTCTCTCTCTCTCTCTCTCTCTCTCTCTCTCTCAAAGAAACTATTTGGATTTTCATATCTGATTCTCTCTCTCTCTCTCTCTCTCTGTCTCTCTCTTTCTCTCTCTCTCTCTCTCTCTCTCTCTCTCTCTCTCTCTCTCTCTCTCTCTCTCTCTCTCTCTCTCTCTCTCTCTCTCTCTCTCTCTCTCTCTCTCTCTCTCTCTCTCTCTCTCTCAAAGAAACTATTTGGATTTCCATATCTGATTCTCTCTCTCTCTCTCTCTCTCTCTCTCTCTCTCTCTCTCTCTCTCTCTCTCTCTCTCTCTCTCTCTCTCTCTCTCTCTCTCTCTCTCTCTCTCTCTCTCTCTCACTCCTCCTCACTCTCTCTCTCTCTCTCTCTCTCTCTCTCTCTCTCTCTCTCTCTCTCTCTCTCTCTCTCTCTCTCTCTCTCTCTCTCTCTCTCTCTCTCAAAGAAACTATTTAGATTTCCATATCTGATTCTCTCTCTCTCTCTCTCTCTCTCTCTCTCAAAGAAACTATTTAGATTTCCATATCTGATTCTCTCTCTCTCTCTCTCTCTCTCTCTCTCTCTCTCTCTCTCTCTCTCTCTCTCTCTCTCTCTCTCTCTCTCTCTCTCTCTTTCTCTCTCTCCCGCTCTTTCTAGTTAATGCTATCCAATGATTCTACTTAACATACAAAGGCACGTCCCTTAGCCAGACAGCGTCATGGAACAGCATCGCCAAGAAAAACATAGACCCGATTTTCGTTTGTTTTTTTTCTTCTAAGGGTTGTTGGGGAGAATTTGAAATCTATGATTTATTTTGTACTTCTTTTCCTTTTTTTGTCATACTTTGTTTTGCTTTTCCATATATATATATTTTTTCCTTTATATTATCATCTTTATTATTACCATTTCCATAATTGTTCATACTAACTTTTGTCATATTGTCAATGCTATTTTTAGCCTAATTATTATATTTTGAAAATATATTTGCTTCCGCAACCAGTGTTGACAGTTCAGGTATATAAAAAAGATATATATATACATATATATATATATATATATATATATATGTAAATAAATAGATATTCATGTGTATTTCCCAACTGTGTTTAGTGTTTTTTTATGAGCCTATATATTCCAACATCAAAACATCTGTGAATTATATGACTACATGTAATTGCTATTATGTTCAAGTTGTTTGCATTGTTTTGAAGTTTTACTGAATGTCGATAATCATAATTAGGTTCAGATTATGGTTAGCGTTCGTGTTTTGTTATTGCATATGTTTTATATCTTACAAATATTCTGTTTATTTGTTTAACCGCCTATTTCCTTGCTATGTGTATTTGATGTTTGAATTCTTGTTTCTCTACTTGCCTTATTGTGAACGGGAGGGGGATGGGCGCTACTTGTTTTTACATTTTTACTGTATTTATTGGTTTCTTTGTTTTGAGTCTATTTTTGTGGTTGTTGCTTCGTGTATTTGTTGTATATGTCGCATGTTCTCTTGCTATGGCCACAGCACGCCTTCCAACGCGGGAGTGCTTGGTTTCTGTTTTTCATAAACGTCTTACTTATTAATAATAATAAGCTCGTTTCTTTGCTCATTTGACTTACCTTTCCCCTTTTGTCCCGCAGCCCGCCTTCCAACGTGAAGGCGATGCCCACCACGTCCAGGACACAGCTGAAGCAGCAGTTGATGCGACAGCAGCTGCAACAGCAGCAGGAACAGCGCGATAGGGACGCGCGCATGCAGCAGCAACAGATGCACCAACAGCAGATGCAGCACTTGCAGCCAGGCCAGCAAGGGCGTCAGCAGCACCAACAGCATCACCAGCAACAACAGCATCAACAACAGCACCAACACCAACAACAGCACCAGCAACAACAGCCGCAGCTGCAGCACCCGCCTCCACCCGCGCAGCAGCCGCAGGAACCCATCGCCATCCCGACGTCAGTGCCCCAGGATGTGCCGCCGCAGGTCTTGCAGGTAGGTCGACGGGCGGGCGGGTGGTGCCCCCCTCCTCGGCGCTCTTGGAGGGGGTGGGGAGGGGGGTCGCGGAGGGATTAGGGGGTGCAGGAAGAGGAGAGGGGGAAGGGTAAGGAAGAGGAGAAGGAGAAGGAAATGGAGAAATGTAAGGCGAAGGAGAAAGAGAAAGGGTAGGAAAAGGAAAAGGGAAAGGGAGAGTGAATAAGACGAAAAGTGAGGCGAAGGAGGCGGGAAGGAAAGAAAATGGAGAGGGAGTGTATAAAGAAGGAGGGAAGAAGGTAAAGGGCCGCTGCTATGTAGGAAAGGCAAGAGGCCGATGGCGAGGCGCCGCTAGGGCTTCCCTCATTTTTTGCGCTCGGACTTTGCTTGAGAGGGAGAGGGGGAGGGAGGGAGAGGAAGGGGTAGGGATTGGGGTTGGGGTTGGGGTTGGGGTTGGGGTTGGGGTTGGGGTTGGGGTTGGGGTTGGGGTTGGGGTTGGGGTTGGGGTTAGGGTAGGGGGAGGGGGAGGGGGAGGGGGAGGGAAAGGGAAGGGGAAGGGAAGGGAAAGGGGAAGGGGAGGGGAAAGGAAGAATGAAAAGGAGAAGGAGAGGTAATGCTTTTTTGTAATTACTTAAACATCAGCACACACACGCACTCAAACAAGCA